>NW_026623510.1:385240-436198 GCF_030028575.1 Malurus melanocephalus
GAGCAGAGTTTTGTTTGTGTCCCTTTTAAACCTTTCCCACAGGATGTCACTATTGCTCCATGGCAGTGGGGAGTGACTGATGGATGTTGGGGACTTCACTCTCCACAAGGATACATGGCACAGAGATTTAAGCATCTTCTAATTTTGCAAATAAGATTACAACGAAGACTGATCCATCTCAGCTGCCATGTTGCAAGCCCAAATATTTGCTGACTTATAAACGAATTAAATTCTGTTACAGTCCCTTCAGCTTGAAAAACTAGAACACGAACAAACCTGGAAATAGCGATGTTAATGCCTGTACATTGTGCCTGCTTAAACAGGACATGATCCAACTGAAGAAATTAAAGAATATTCTTCCTTAAATTCCTAYATTTTCACCTTTTAAGGGCTACATAATTTATTTTCCAGATATTCATGCCACTGGATRGACTTTTTTATAACAAAAGAGTGACATCTCGTGGTGACACAGAAATCCTGGCTCGAGCAGCGCTCAATTCCTCTGCATGGAACAGAGAGCAAACCCAGCACTGGTTAAAAGCTGCTGCCCAAACYCTGCCAGCTCCTGATGCTGCAGCCACATCTCAATTTTTGGGAGAAAAGGGGCTCGACAGGGATCCCCTACTGACCCAGACATTGAGGTCATCCCTCYAGGGACAAGAGGTCTCCACATTTCCCTGCCTTTCGCCAGTCAGGAAACTCCCCACTGTCACTTGTGTTTGGCAATCAGATGTGTGACTTGTAGGTTTGGAAGTAACTTCTCACAATCACACGTTTCTGGCGAAAAAGTCTGCAAGAAAACCAGAATCAATGAGAATAAAGATTTTCTAAAATAAAGTGGGTCGAATTAGCCACAGCATACTGAAAGATGCAACTGAGCTCAGCCAAAAATAGATGTCAATCACCACACCTCTAATTATACTTTCAAGATTAACTTTTCAGAAGTGGGGTTTTCAGTGTTTTTGTTCTGTTTAGTCAGTACCTTATAGAGGTGGATATTATTTTTCAAAGTGATTTTTGCATATTTATACTTTGTTACTGCAAATATATTTGCCTTAGTAAAGTAAAACATGAATGTTCACATTACTGACAGCTCAAAAAAGTTAAAGCAGGGTTGTTGGGGATTTTTTTAGTCTTTTACAGTAAATACTTTCTTGTTATGAAAATGATGAGAATGTTTTGTACAGTCCTTTTRCCTGTTAGTACTGCTTAATGGATACTGACACTTAATGAACAATGTATTTGTAAAGTGCTGTGCCTGAAACAAGGCGTCATCAGCAGAAATCAGAACAGAAAATTTCCCATTCTGCCATTACCATATATGCAATGTAACAGTAATGAAGACCAGGTGCACACATGTGTGAGTTATTTTATACAAGAACAGCAAAACTGTCACTGTGGTCAGCAGTCTGTGAAGAATATAAACTAGAAAAATTACAATGTTGCAGAGGAAAACCCCCTAAAGTAATTACTGAAGTTTATTTAGCAGAATATGCACCTTTGCTGCTCTTAAGGTATTAGTGCTCCAGTTTGCATCACCCAATATTTAAAATAACCTGCCATCTTCAGACCTGCWGTTCAAGCCAATTATCCTGCCTTTTATTGTGCTCAAGATTGAATTACAGCCAACAGGAAAATATCCCATGTCAACAAYCCACTGATCCCAAAAATTCCACCTCAGTTGTTCTGCTCTACATGCTCCAAAACAGCCATTCCAAATGACGCACGATGAGCACAGCCCTCCAAGATACAGAAAACAATTTCCATTCACAAAAATGATGGATGCAATAATGCATCTGCAACTTCTCTGAGGAAACTGAATCTTGTAATATTTAATGATTTTTCATTACTGCAAAGCTGAGCTTAGAATGGAGATGAATCAAAATCTATAAGGCAAATTGTTACACTTTCTTATAAAAAAGTCTCAAGATATTAAAGACCATCTGATAATTCTTTTTGGCAGCTGACACTTGGCATGGACAGCTCTTTCCCCTAAACTCTGTGAGGAGGTATTATAGCAGAAACAATTAGAAATACTGAAGAGGTCAACAACTCAAACCACAYTGTCACAGAATAACATATTCTGAGACTCGGCCAAGAGCTCTATCAACAACAAAATTTAATCCCTTTCTTTTTTCACTGGAATAATGATCTTTCTCCGTGAGCAAACAACCTGATTGCTTCTCTAACTGCTCTCTGTGTACATTGTTCAAACTGCTGCTGTATGGTCATGTCAGTAAAATGCTGCAAAACTGCTACTGGAAATCATCATCCCTCTGAACTCCTGGCACACTTTGAATGACTGAAGGGATTATCTTGTTGCCCTGAGGTTTTCCACATGTTTTCATACACCTTGCTAGGTTTTAATCATCACTAACTATCAAAAATTCATATTCAGTCTAGTGGGTTTAAAACCACCCAGATCTGAAGTTTCTAAAGAGCCTCAGGAATTCTCAATGTCAACTCCCTTTGAGGTGCCTAAGGAATCAAACAAGCTCCTTAGGAATAAAGGAAAAATAAAAATGCAGATATAAACTTATGATGTCAGCATCTGAAATCAAAGGAAAATGGAACAAAACCAGCTGTAAAAATAGACAGAAATAGAAGAGTGGTCATGTAGGAGTTAAAAAAACTGACACAAATTATAAAGCATATATTATGGCTTCTCATTTCAGGCGTGATACCACAAATCTTAATCATGCAAAGAACTGCTTTGTTTCCTCATCAAAAGATAGGGAACTAGAGGGAAGTTTTAGCTCATTTAACTCATTGTTAATGACAGTGCAAGAATTCTTTCATCAAAATAATTTGAAGTAATGTATTCATTCCTTTATATCTAATTAAAAATATCCTGGAGGGYGAATCCAGATAAACCCACAGTCACCTTGGTAAAGATGGGTTAGGTGAGGTCTCAAAATGCAAACCCCACAGGCTGCTGACAGAGGATGAGAGACAGGATGGAGAAAGTCTGTGTGCAAGAATCTGCACCAACTCACCACCAAAACAGCTCTGCTAAGAGTGTTCTTCTTAAGTTTTGGGACTTAAGGAGAGGAGCAAAGGTAGAAATCACAATTATTCATATTCCCTGAGCACATCCCTCCTCTAGAAACTGGCATGGAAAGAGAATGGAAGAAAAATTACATGTAATTCCAGTGTTGTTCAGCACTGGGAGAAAAWGAAATCTATTCCAACTCCACATTGGGCTTCCTGAGTCCAATCCAGTGACTGAAGAACTGAGSTGGACATGATTTGAATCAAAGACCAAAGACAAGGCTGAACTACTTGAAATGCAATGTTGATTCCCCAGCTTTTCTATACCAGCACAGACTTAAACTGGCACCATGAAGAGAACAGGTCATGCTTAAATAAAGCAGAAGTCACAGAGAATAAAAAAGCCTAATAAATACTGAATTGTTCAATTTCTCAAACAAATTTAATACAATGGAACATATTTACYTCAACTTAGGAAAACAGAAAGCAGCGATCCTGAAAAATCATTCTGCAGACAGCGAAGTTTTTGCTACTTCCTTACAAAGAGAACTTTAGTTTTTTGGTAACAAATTTCTTAAGACTTACAGACACCAGATTTATGCAACTAAACAGATGAAGTAGTTTGACTAGTTTACAATACAGATGTGCATTCTGATATGTTTTCATGGCTACAGTCTCCAGGCGTTTGTGGATGCCTGTCAGGAACTATCCAGATTCACGTTTATTTTGGCCAATGACTCGACCATTTTGGCAGGATAACCACTGTCCTGATGGCTCTATTAATTAAGTTTAGATGTACTAKGAAACAATACTCTTATAAGTAGGTTATGGTTCCTGGGTGGATCCTGGTTGCTGACCAGGATCCCTATCAGGAATATTACTTTTCATAGTATTATAGTTTCACTGTTTTTCCATCAGTGAAACTCACCCTCTTAAAGCAGAAACAACCTGCTCTCATTTGCAAACCAATCTAGAGGAAGGATTTGAATTCATCACCATAAGGAGATAAACCCTAAGATATGAATCACAAAATAGTATCATTTTTTTTGTTCAAGCAACGAAAGTGTTTTGGTACTAGAGCTCATGGAAAAGATAATATTAGATACCTTAAACTGACACCTGAAATTTTCACCTGGTTTACATTCTATTGCACTGTTGCAAAAGTTTGATATTCTAATAGAGTTATTCCATTTTTTTTCCTTCAGCACCTCCAGAGCTTTAATCAAGGCAGATTAAATGTTCCTAAGGACTACAGCATTGGCCTCACTGTTTCCTCCTTCAGAAAGTTTATCTGTTGTCTGTCTGTCYGGCATATTGCCCACTGTTTTTATAGATTAAACCCACACTCTGCTGAAACCCCAGTTGCTCTACCCTGGCATAAGTCGGGCACAATCTCATAAGTACAACACATTGATGCATCACTGATATAAAACACAGCTACTACATTTCAAAGGCTTTTATTTCTTTTTATTTCCAGCTGATACCAACCAACCACTGCATCTACCCATGGGCATAATTTTCTGCTTCTGAGAGAAGCAATAAAGAAATAAATAACAGATTTTTAGAATTTGTACTACAAAACTGACCACAGGACATTTCTTCTCACACATCACCATTTTTCCTGCACACAGATCYAGAAAGCAGGCCCAGGAGCAATAACAGCTACTATAAAGTATTGCTATGCATTTATCATTCTTCAATCTTTAAACATTTTTAAAGGTAAATGAAAAGGTAAATGAGAATTTATGTACTTCTGTAATAGAAATATATCAAGAGAAAGCTCGGATAAAATGAGAGTTATCAAAAAAAAGCAATTTTCAACACTTTWWWAAAGTTACAAACCAATTCTTCGTTTTTGCAACTAGATTCCAAACAAAAACTATGGTCAGTATCAAGTAAGTGTTTTGACCTAAYCTGTCYTTTTCCCTCTGCTGCCTCCTCCACYCTCCTCCCCTCCTTTCAGCTCCAGACACYTTTCCTTGCCCACATTCCCAACTGCAGATGCCTCATYCCCATMCCATTTGGGGAGACACAGSCCCAGCATTTGCCTTGTGCTGTTCCACTGACCCAGAGGCTGAGACTGGAGTAAGGAGGGACAGGAGAATGTAAGAAATTATCCTTGAGCAAAGGAGCCATGCTTCTTTCCTGCTTGTTAAGCGGATCTGTTTTACAATCAATTACCTAAATTATAACAAGAAACCCAAACATCAATACTGATACTGGAATAATAATAAAAAATATTGTCATTTTATACTTCATATCTTCCCTCTGTAAAATATAATATCAATCAGGACACACACAGTTTCAGTTCATTATTAAATTTGAACTGACTTGCTTCACAATAAAGCATCTTGGGAACCYTAACAGGGTTTTATGTTTGTCTGTTTGCTTAAGGTAGCGCATAACAGATATCCCATTGCAACAAAAATCAAAAAGAAAAAAGAATCAATTTTCAAGATATAAAGAACATTAAGCAGATATTAAATGCTGTAACAAAGGTATTTTGAGAGGGGGGAAGCCACCCAAAGTTTGGCTACTCTTAATTCTGTTAATGTCACACTAAATTCACTGGGTAAGTACAAACCAGCACTCAATACAGTGCCTTAGCCACCAACTGATTTCCGATCATTCAGAGAAAGAACAAGCCCATGTTGCTGACCAGGATCACCAACAGGAATTTTACTTTTCATAGTGTTACTGTTCCATCGCTTTTGCATCCATGAGACTCACCCTCTTAAAACAGAGACAAACTGCTCATTCGCAAAAGTGAGATTCACCRAGTTAAAAAATTAAGTTGTACAGATCAGAAATGTAATCATGGGAGACAAGCTCTGAGAGTTTTTCAATCACTGTGGGGCTGCATCAATTTAAAGTCATGTTACATTAAAGAGAAAAACGTCTGGGAAAGTCTCCCAGTTGTCACTTTAGATTAGATTTGTTGTTGTTATCAGACTGTGCATTTTGTAGGCTTTTTTACATTTTAAAGATATTGCCTCATGCAGCTACACACTGCATAAAGAAACAGGAAACATACAATTTTTTTTAATCAGATTGCCTGGAGATGAGGAGTTTGCACAAATTAACTGGTAGTCTAACCAAAAAAAAAAAAAAATGCACACACATCTTCATGGAGCCTATTAACATTTAAACTTTAACTWCCTTAGAGTCACAGGGAAGCCACCCAACCTAAATCTTTGCTTCACAGAAAGGAAGTTTCCATTCTTCCAACAATGAAACAAAACACATTGTGGAGACCTCATGTTGCTGGTCATCCCAATTATTTTTTCTTTTAAAATAAATTTAAAACATTAATGGATTTATCCATATAGCCTATATTAAATCTGCTACAACAGCTCTCAGAATCAGGCCTTCATATCAGACAACTGCCCACTATCTAGACAATACAGGATTTACCTACATAAAAATAAAATTGAACAATTTTAGTTAATTTCTGCATTATTGCAAGCTGATCTCCGATTTATGGCATTTACCAGAGCTTTGGTCAATTCCCTTAATTATTCTGGTTGTCAACCTGTCATGTAAAGGGTTCTTGAACATTACCATATGTATTCACATTGTCAAACATTGTCTCACACAAGACAAGTGCAGCAAAATCACTGAGTATGTTGCTATACATTACCTTTTCAAGCAAATATTCAAAATAGTATTCATACAGCACAATGTTTTTTCSTGAAGCACATAAAAGTATTTTAGCTGTTAAAATTGTAACTTCTAATATGGATTAGAGGGTTTTATACAGCTTTTAAGTGTAGTATTTCAGTAATCATAATCTTTCTGAAAAATATAGTTGGTAGCACACAAGTCTAAGTTCAAATATTTACAGGATACTTTTTAAATTAAATACACACCTTTGATCCAGACCCTAAGTTTTTCATATCTGGAAGGCAAAATACCAGGGCACTCAGAATACGCAGTATCTCCCTTCTTGCAATTTTTCACATGGTAACAAATATATCAAGAATTTACTAWGGGGAGACCACTAGAAAAATTTGGRAAATGCAACAATAAGTTGACAGCACATGAATAGCAACACCCATTCTGACTTCAGCAACATCAGCCTAGCAGGGTGAGCAGCTCCAGGATGAAATCTGTTTAAATACCACTGACCTCCCCAAATAGCTGTGCAGAGTTTGGCTGTAGAACCCCAGATCAATAAAACAAAGCCAGGTACTCAGAAAGAGTGAATTTTGCTCTTCTGTTTTGGTTTTGGAGTCCCGAGACTTTCACCAGTTTGGTGAGACTTCAGTATCAYGGGGAAATTGAGTCTTTTGAAGCCATTTGTGTTTTCGCACCAGTGAGGACTCTTCCTTTATACAAATGGAACAAAATTCTCTTCTGCCATATCCTATTTGAGTGTTGGGGGAAAAAGCCACTCCCAGCCTYCACAGAGGCACCAAGCTGAACCAGACTAAACCCAACCTCCATGAAAGATCTTTCTGCTCCAAGAGAAGTCAATGCACCAGCAATGTGCGGCATTTTTAAGCTTTACCACTTACTCAAGACCTTCCACATTTATGGAAAAGTCTCCAGACTGACATCAAAAAATTATTAACAAGTTTCAGACTTGCTTTGCYTTTTTTTCTGAAGGTGAACTTTAAGCCCTGTAAGGAACACCAAAAGGAAGAATTTTACCCCAAAGTATGACAACTGTAACAAGCTATGTCTTAGAATAGTACATCTTTAATCTAACACCATAGTCCTAAATCTGTTCTGGTTCTACAAATGCCTCTAGTTATTTCCTTTTTATCAGTGAAGAAAATGAAATAAAAAGTATTTCATACTTAACACCAAACAGACCATGTTACCCCAGAAGATGTGCTTAAATAATTTAGCTGTTAAAAAGAATCTTTAACTATAAATGTACTAAATTCCAGCGCAAAAGATTAACTACAAAAGAAATTAACACTGCCTTAGGAAAAAGAGATAACATTTTTCTAAAGAATTTCTAAAGCTTTTTGATATGCTATTTTTTAGAATTATATCTGGAGAGAACTAATATTTTTAAATGAGACTTTCAGAGCTTCTCAAATTGCAAAGTAATTTGTGCAAGTCCAAGAATTTTGTGGAACTTGTTTTGCTCCCATAAAGAAAAATTAGTACATAATCTTTACCCACTTAAAKAATGAATACCCAGCAATCAGAATTAGATATTCAAATAATATTCACCGAAAAAAAAATGTTGTTCCTGCTTCCATCAACAACTTTGTCACAACATATCAAAGCAAAATAACATTTTCTCCCCTCAACAACTTAAAAGTTTCCAGGGCTTTATCGTCAGTTGAAGCAGTCTGTTTGCATTCTCCAATACAAACTGACAATCTAGTGATACAGTACATTAAAAATTCTCTGTAGTATTGACTGCCTGGAGCTGATGCTCCCTTGCTAAATGCAGTGCAGTTCAATTAACAGCTCTTCAATATACAATTTAATTTTTCTTTCATCTTGATCCACAGCCGAGCTTGAAATGAGGAATGTTGGAATAGATGTATTTTAAATATTGRAGCAAGTCTTTAAAAGTAAATCTATCAAACTTGTAATGATTTCTGTCATAACAGGACCAAACAGATGAACCTGAATGTCTGTGACTTCAGGTTTGTGCATTGTTGTTCTCAGCCTTATTCCCTCAGTGAATTCCTGGYGTGGGGAAGGCTCCAAAAACTCCCCCAAGGAGTGGAAGAGCTTTTCCCTTACTGCACCATTCTTTGAAATTAGACGGACAGATTTCTGCTGATGTTTTATAAAGTCTTTTGCATGCAAAAATCCAATTTACCACTTTTGTCACAACAACTGTCTTAAGGAGTTTTAATATTTCTCTGATTATTTAAAAAGATCACCAAACAGAGAAGTACATGGCACCAGTTTCCATTACCAAATCTGCATTCAACTGGGAAACAACCAATCCTGAACTGAAAAGTGAATATTTAATGCATAAATGGATGATGTTGTTCCTCTCTGCAGTGTGAATGTACACAGTTCACTTCAAATTTTCTCTAGGTAGCCACGCCATTTCACAGGGAAATGTAAGGTTAATTTAACCAGGACAGAATGAAATATTTTATTTCTAAGTTGCTCTAAGTGGGACACTGCTAAAGGAAGCTATTAATATCTCTAGCAGCGTGCAGCTCAAGGAAACATTGTGGATCAGCTCATTTCTCACGGGTACACCACACAGCTTTCCAAGGGGGAGGATTTACTACTGCTCACCAGAAGGGGAAAACTCTACTCTTTTAAGCTAGAAGCATTTTCTACTCTTTAAACTTCTTCACAAAAACAAACCTGACACCACTTATTGCCTTAGATAACACTATCGGCATGGAGGGCTACCACCCTGCACGAGATGAGCTGTGAAGCCAGAGGGGCTTCGGTGAGAGAAAATAAACAGCATTGCAAGAACAAAAATCAGGTGAACTGTATCAAACGTTCATAATTAATACCTTAATGCATAGTGAAATACACATGTTTGCTTTGTTTGTGTCCATATTTACAATGGTGTTAGCTGAGATGCTGAGATTTTATCCTTAATTGTTATATCGCTGTCTTCTTCATGTATTTTTAATCATCTAATCTGGATTACCACTTTAAATGCTGAAAAAAATCTTTATAAAATTAACCAGTCTCCTTATTGCCACCATTTCCTTTTCCCCTTTATTTCTAGTCCTACATTTAAAAAAAAAGTAGCTCAGTACTGTATTTAAATTGTCATCAAAATAACATTCAGCATTTACAGCAATTAACTCATCATTACTGAGAATAACTACACTAATTGGGATGCTCTACAAACCTGCAACACTGCAGAATTAAAAATAAACATAACAAAGATACAATTTACAACTAATCTATACTTACAATTAAAGTTAGTTTCAAGATTTATTTCATTCTATTATTTTTTATTAGCTACAGCAGACAGTAAATGGGGTGTACTATGTTCTGCTTTGCAAACACCTAGATTATAAAACATAATTACGCAAATTAATTAGAAATGAGTACATACATTCATGTCTTTGTTTGTAACCATAACATGTTAAACATGACTACAATAACCAGCGGTTCCTAAAGCTTCTAAACTGATATAACTGAGGGAAATATTAAAGCTCCCTGACCACACAGGGCACAAATGCCACCCTGGCACAGAGAAGGTCACCACCACCACTTGAGATCTCCTTGATGTTCTGTTTTGCAGCAGCAGGCACTGTGCAGGTCTTTCTTTTGCACAGCCGAGTAACAATTCTTTCAGAAACCTCAACACCCCAGCAGAACACAAGTCCAGATTGAAATTTGCTCTGAACTGGCTCCTGTACTTTCTTTGCCACCTACTCTCAAATGTTCTCTGATGTCCAACASTCTGAAAGTCCCTTCAGCTCTGCCCATTGTCTGGAAAGTTGGTTCAAAGCTCATTTTGTCTGGCTTCAGTAAAAACAAACTAATAAAAACTACGCCAAATACTCATTTTGCTGCATTAATTCCATGTTGCTATTTGATAAAGTTTCTTGTTGAAGTTAATGCTCTATCTCAGTGATCTCATATGAAATATGGGAAAGAACATGTTTAGCACACCACCTCCAAAGATGATTATCAAGATAAAAGGAATTAAAGGATGAGGAGAAATCAGGAAAAACAAAAAGTAAACTAAACAAAAAGCAGGATGCTTTGGCCTTATAGTAATAAAAGACCTACAAATACTATTGACAAGCACATAAATTAATAGTACTTTTTAAGCACTCTACTGAGCAGGTCTGTTTTTAATACATCTCCTGCATTCCTGTTGAACTCCAGCTACATTTGCTTTATGTCACTTATGCTGCTCTGTAGTCATATAAGCCTGATAATTATCTTCAGTTTTATAAGCTATTGTGGATCATGAAACAAGTCAGTGCTTCTTTTGATACCCTCACATTAGTCCCTTGTCACTATTAAACCTGCAAGTGATTCAGCAATCACTTTTTATTCTTTTTTTTCCTTCTTTTTAATGCATAAAAATTCTGCAGTTGTACTACGCCATCCTGGATTACTGTTTTCCTGCTCTGCTATGTTTAGTGTTACAGAAGGACCTTAAGATTTTTGGGTTTATCAGCAAGTATCCTTTAAACATTATCACAGTGCCACAGCACTGRAGATCCACAGGTAGGAAGAAAATAATCTCTCTGCCTTTTCTTTCCACACTGAAGTCAACCAAAAAAATGTTTCTGCACTTCCAAAAACTCGTTTACTGCACTGACAGACKGGTTATGGGCCTAAGAAAACAAATCTTAAAGAACTGATTCTTCGCATTGCAGACTCTATGATCCATCAGATCAAATTCTTTGGGATCTGGATAAATCTAAAAGCACAAATACTGAGTCACTTCCTCGGTTTTGTTTCAATTTCTGGGCAATTCGGTGGGAAAAGACCYATTTTACAGTCATGACAGAGAAAACCAAGACAAGAACACAACACACACCAGGTTAGCAACAAGTGTGCACTGCACTTGACACGTAACACTGTTTGTTATGAAGCATTCTGTTTCTTCAAAGTGTTAAAACATCTACAATTATTGCCCACTAACAGATACCAACAGAAACTCCATCCTGGTCACTTCTGATAACAAAATAAACTAATAAAGCTGGGATTTTAACGTAAAAAWCCAATTGCATGGAAATATGTCAGATCCTGAACACATGCATGAGGCTTTTGTTCACTTTTAATAAAACCAAAACAAAGAACGGATTTGCGGACAAAAATGACCCGCCATATTTCACCGCGACTTCCACCAAAGAAAATGATCGGAGCACGCATTGAACGATCATCCAGACTCGGCGCTGCCCATTTATAGTTTTAAAATGCAGAGAATGAAACCCATGTTAGAGGCAGAAGAGGAGCAGGGCTATAATTACAAGGCAGGGCCTGTGCAGCCCAGCTAATGCCGGGTTTGACAGTGCAAGGCTATTGCTGCTCCCCCGAGCCCCGCTGCACACCGCGCTCCCTCTAATTGGGTCCAAAGCACAGCCCARCACCAGCAGCTCCTCCAGCCCAGGAATGGTAATTTCCACACCACTGTAAATAGTGTTTGCAAACAATACAAACACGGTAATAAGAGGCTAGGTGGGTAATTAATGTGGTTACAAAGCAGCTTATTTGCATTTTTATTTAAAACTGAATTCTTTAAAAAGTTGCTCAGATTTCTTTTTGCAAAAGGAGCCTTGGTTAAGGAATAGAGCAGTAATTACTCTCTTTAGGGGTTCTTTTATACATCCTTTAGGGAATTAGAATGAAAAGATAAGCAGAATTATAAAGGGAATCATGTAAAATATGAAATGCACTATAAACACTTAGTACTGTATTTACCATAAGCTAAGCTTGTCTTCTTCATTAATGGAATATATTACAAGCTTATGTTACAATCAGATTAATTGTGAAGATGGTTTAAAAAAAATATCCAGACACTTTAATTCCTCCTCTCCCAGAACTGACAAGCAGAAATCCAGTGACAGCAAAACTCACTCTGTGTAAGAACACATCTATCCAGACTACAGTAARTAAGTTTTCAATGTCAGCAACACTAAATGGTTTTATAAAACACATTCTGAGAGAGAAAGGTTCRGGAAAAGACCAACACCAAGTTATACTAAATATTTACAATATCAGAGAAAACCCAAACTTTGCGTGCTACAAGCTACACTCAAGCCAATGTACAAAGTCAAGTTATTTTTAAAGGCAGACGTCCCCAGACAGGTTGGTGACATAGTTGAGCACACAGTGTCTCCTAGTGACTTTTAATTGAAGACTAAGCATGAAGTGCAGTTTTTAAAGGGGTTATCCTGAGGTCTGTTACTGTTGGGGGGGCAGTCTTAAATTTTTTTTTGTTAAAAAGCTCAAACTGCATTTAAGTAGTATTATTATAAAGCTTTAGGCATGGTAGGGATTTTGTGACTCACATTTCCAGATTAAGAACAGCAGGGCTGTGCTAAAGAAACAAATTACCAAAAAGATCACTTCAACACTTCTATGTATAAAATTCTGCTGACTGCAGGAAAAAAATTAAGGAATAGTTAAATACTGTGACTTCTTTCAAAATTACATTTTAGATTTTTTTTTAATACATGTATAACAGATATTGAAAGGTAAAGAGAATTATGAGAGTAGAAGTAATTTAGTCAACTCAAAAGAGAACTTTTTTCTTTACTGGAGGAAATCATGGCAAATGGTCTTACTATGTTAAAAGCCTTGCAACCTCATAGTTACAGAAGTGCTCTGCTTCTATCAGCTGTGTACAGCATTATAAATTCATACACACTTGGGTGCTGCCAGGTTTGGGATGCACCTGGATTCAGGGTTTCTTCCTGGATTTGGACAGTACTACCAGGTCTAAGGGTTACCTCAGGTTTGGGGGTTGAAAGCTGCTAAAAGCAGCAGTTGAAACAAACCCTGTGCCTGCAGCAGCAGAAGCCAGTGCACCCTGTGAGGTGCTGGGCACGCTGCCCTCCCTGGCTGGTTGCTTCATCATAATAAATTATAATAAATAAATAAATAAATAAATAAATAAATAAATAAATAAAATTACAAATGTATTATTGAATTATATATATATATATAATTTATATTGTTTATATTGTTTATATGATCATAAAATTATAAATAAAAAAATAGATACATAGAATATATAAAGAAAACTCTATCAGTTGTTTGTTTCTATACAGTACCAGTGCACAGAAAACTGCAGATGAAGATGTTAGCATGAAACAGTTCAGCTGTAGCCAGTGCATCACCTCTCCAAGCCACTGATATCAATATTCAGGAGGATCCCAACCCTGAAAGTTAGGGTCTTAACACATCTGCTATATAATTCAGACTCTGTTTTACAGCAGTTTCATTACTAACCATAAAAACTGTAACAGTGGAACTGTATAAACAAACTGAACAGTGTTTTTACTGTAAAACATGAATGTAATATAAATATTTGCCTTTCCCTKTTCTCAGCATCTGTAATGAAATCAAATTCATGCCATATGTTTACGGTGTACAAAAAAAAAAAGACCTCGACAATCCATCCATGTAAATGTTGATTATACTGTTCCATGTTTTTAACTTCATGTGGGGGATTTTTTTAAGCATCTGCATTTGGAAAACAGCTTTGCAGCACACATCACTCTCTTAAGGTTTCTCAATTGAGCAGATTACTCACAGAAACTTACTGAATTCCTAGACATTATGGCCAAAATCTGGTCATACTTTCATACTGGTGCCAACGAGTTGTTGACAGCACCAGGACTAGTTAATGTTTATACTGTCAATACTCCACCAGTAACATAAGGTCTGATTGCATTGCAATTAGTTAATTAAAAGATTCCTTCACTTCAGAAAAATCTGGATCACCCTCTTAAGAATCAAAGAAAGGCTTCCACTCAGCAGGGGCAATAATTCTTTAGTTGGAGTGTCCACAGCTGCAAGTGAGAYGAGTTGATGCAGATTTTTTTTAATTGCATTACCAGTTCATTTAAAGCAAGATACTGCCCTTTCCTGCAAGGCCTCTCCCACAGTAAGGTTTGGATAACTACTTTTAATTTCTTTCCTCAGCATGGGTACTGCTCGTGCAGTGGAAAAGGAAATATGTCAATAAATTGCAGGTTTTTCTAACTGTATATAACCCTGTGATGGCACATGAGCCAGCAATACATAGTTTAGATATCATGGTTTGAAACAAGACAATTCTTTTTACAAACTAATGACAGAATATTAAAAGTAATATTCTCACAGAAATGCATATGCTTTACTAGTAGGATATTCTGAAATACTTCCTATTTTGAAGATTACCTTTAAGAGCTTTTATTGGGCACCACCTTGAAACCCTTTGATTCTGTACTAACAGACTGTTTCAGTCAGTATTTACTACATCCCCAAAACCATCTTCTGGGCATTCTTCAGCTTTTCCCATAAATAAAAACCTTTTTTTACAAAAAATCTTAACCCAAGGACAGCAGTGGAGACAAAACACTGCMTAGGAAAAGAAAGCCACTTCTTGAGGGGGTAACACAATGGCCACATGAAAACTACTGCCCATRGTCTGGCAAACGTGCCCAGTGTGCTCCTTGTCTTTCACTTTACAAGATCACAACTGGAATACAAAGACTCACTTATCAGGATTTAATTTCATTCAGTTACTTAATCAGCAAGAATATAAATCACTCCTTCGGTGAGGAATTCTTCAGGGGAAAGGAATACAGCAAGGAGTCACGTTTGTTTGGTTGGTTTTCTTCACAGCTTTTCTCTCTCATCACATCTCTACCTTGTAAGTCTTTACTTAAAAAGCAAATCCAAATGTTCTTTTTACAGTTTAATCTAATCTTTAATGTAGCTGTACGTTTAACACTGAGGAATAATTACCAAAGAAACATTATACTTTTTACGAAATATTGAACTTACAATTTATCTTTTAATATCTACTTCAAAGACTATTTGACAGGAATAAATAAATGAGAGCTTCTTGGCAAGAAAAGCTGTGATTTATGAAATATTTTATTCATTCATATTCTTAAGTATTTTCTTGAGAATACCACTAACATCTGGAGCTACGCGGTCTTATCCAAACATTCTGCTCATACTCAATTAGAAAATTATATCAATAATAATGTAAAATAAATTACCTAGCCTCTCTTCCTGGAGCATAGATTTCCATGTTCGTCAGAGCAACTATGTGTACAAACAGCACTGTAGTGTTTTTCATTAAGCCTCAAAGTCAATTAAGCTACGAATTGGAACAATCATTCCTCCTTTGCAAAGTATTGATATTTTTCTTGGCTGCTTTCAGGCCTTTTCACTACTCAAGGAGAGATTTATGTTTGACAATTTCTTTCTGATTAAAATGAATCATAACTCTAGAATTCTAATTTCCTCTTTTTCCGAGCAAGAAATTATCAAACAGTTTTAAATTGATATTGAACGTCATCGAGCATGAACACTCATTTTTGGGATATCAAATGTAAAGCTATACTGATCTCTCTTTTTATCTTCTGCCTTTCCATACTTTCTCTCCCCTTTTCTGTCTATATATATATATATATATGCATGTGTATAAACATTAGATTGCACCAATATCATCAACCATACCSCTCCATAAAAATTATATTTGATAGACCAGCCAGACCAGTCACATTAAAACTTGTCACAATGCTTTACACAAGGCAATTACCCTTCATTTGCAATATTAGCAAAATTCTGCTGTAGTTTAGAAAGACTATAACTGGAATACTGCAGGTTGAAAACAAATTTCAGTATTCCAAAGTAATTAGCAAGGTTTATATGGGCAATCCCCACTCAAATGGCCCAACACTCACCATAAAACAACTCTTCAGGCATAAATTGTTACAAAGTTCTCTTGCAGATTTGTCTACAACAGCCAGTTAAGATCAGTTTGCATTTGCTTTCTAAACATAATGGCAGCTAATCTGAAAAAATCTTATTTTCTCCTATTATTCCTGCTTTTTTTCTCTAAATCTTAACAACTGGATTTTCTGAAGCCATTTAGCTGTCCCATTTTCTCTTTATAAACTTGATTTTCAGCATTCACTAAAAGCAGATTGAAACTGCATTTTTTTGCCTAACAAGTTACTCAGAAGTACAGCAGGCCCCAAGCAGAGTTCCTGTGTTTCTGCACTCAGTCTGTGGCATTCCAAACAGGGATGTCACAAACAGCCTCACTAAGGGAACGAGCTGGGTGGTTTTCTTCACTACTGTTATATACGCTACATTTTATTCTCAAATGCTGCATTACACTAGGTTTGGTTTGGGTTTCTTTTGTTTTGTTCTGGTTTGGGAGAGGTGGTGGTTGGGATTTTAAGAATTACTTTTTTTTTCCATAGATACCTCAGGCTTTTGTTCATACAGGTTATCAGATAACTGTATCAAAATTTGAAATAGTAAGTTGCTTCATTATGCACTTTAAATTATTTTCTCTTCTTGCAAAGTATGTGGAACTCCTTTGCATCTGACAAAGAATGAAAAAGGAAATATTCTGTGTCCAACATTTGAACCTTGAGTACTACAGGATACTGTCCCACAGAATAGCCAGCACTATTATACACTGCTTTTGGTAATACGTTTTTATAGAAATACCAATTTTATTACACTCCACACTTGTGATGATAGGTAAACACACTAGAACTCAATTTGGCAGTGGTTTGGGGTTTTTTTGTTATAAGAGCATATTTCATGCAAATTAAAAGAACATGGAGCTTGGAAACTCCACTGAAGAGTAGGAACATATTTATCTGATTTCTACCCCTTAAACTGGAAGAACATTGTATTTATTTATATGCAGCTCAGCGATTTAATCTCAAAGATTTACAAGAAAACATTAAAAAGTAGGTACCACTATTGCTACTAAAAATACTTCCTGAGTACCATGAACGTGAGGCTTTGTAAGGCTGCATCCTAACCAGCTGTATTTTTCTTAAAATTGAWTCCAAATTGAAAAGTAGATCAATTTCCTTTCACTAATTTTGCTTTCCCTAGGAACAGAAGAGACAAAACTCTGTGCATGTTTTGAAGTTCTTTCTAGCAGAACAGTTGCAGCTACATATTGAGAATTCATCTGAATCATATGCAGAGGTTGTTGACTTTTTTTTAGAACTCTTTCATTTTTAGGAAAGAATTTTCAATTAACAACTTCCTGTAGTTACACCTATAAGCTAAAAATTAATATTTTACATCAATATTTTAATATTAGAAGCAAATCAATCAAATTAATCTTTGTCTCTTTGTTTTCAGYAACTGATTTGGGGGCAGGTTTTGGTGTTTGTTTTCTTCAAGATTGCTTACAATTTGATGTAAATTTTAAGCATCTTGTAATTCATCAACTAATTCTCTCCTGGTTACACACTCCAAGTAATTAAAGTTCAGTAATAACTTATTCTTTCTGCTCCAGCACCTGCATTTCATTTGTTTATTTTCCCAGAGTCATAAATCTGAGGGACTGTCAAAGTGCCATAATATTAGTGCAATAATCAAAGTTAATTAGTCCCTCTCAATAAACAACAACAAAGCCATTACAAAGATGCATTGAAGGTTTTTCCAGCTACCCAGTTTACAGATGAGACTCCTTTTCTGAACAATTAGAATTTGAAAACTGTTAGTAAATAAATGTTGTGCTTGTGAAGTAATGTGACCTTCTGTAATCTTCATTCAATTCACAATTCATTAATTTTTGGTGAGATAATACTGGTAAAAAGACAACTACTCTTAACTCCCATTGTCTTCATAGAGTTAAGGGGGTAATGGATATTTTTCTAATAAAAAGTGCTCACCACTGCCTTACTTTAGCTACATAAAACCTATACAAACAGCCATATTTTGTTGGACTGGGACTATCAAATTCAAACAACAGAATACCACCAATTCCAGTTCTATTGAAAGAGAACAGACCAATGAACTTTATGCAACACACACTATGCTGGACCCTGTTGGAATTCTCTTCAAACTCCATTATATTGAAATTAGGAAAAAAAAAAGAGCTTTAATGGGAAGTGTTGAAGCAGAAAGGGAGATATTTTTCCCAACCAACCCTTTACTGTAAATCATTCATATCATTTGGGCAAGAGAAAAAGGCCTAAATCCAAAGACTGTTTCACCACGAAACTTGTGGTTACAAAGACTAGCAATATTGTAAGCATCACTTATCTGGAAATACTTGCAAAAAAGCACAGTTTGTTTTGCATTAATAAATATTATAATTATGTGTAGACTACTTATGTGTAAATATTAATACTACTGAGTGCTCTCCCACGTCATCTGGGAGCAGTTGAAATACTTTGAGAGCTCAGGAAATAAAACCAAAACATTCATCACTAATTTCAGCTGGAAAGAAATAAAAATCCAAGAATCTGATCCTTTGGTCTGTTATTCATTTATATGTAGAGATGTCACCACATTCTCTCCTAGAAGTACCAGTCCCAGCCAGCTCTGACAAAAAGTAGCCTGCAATCTTTGCTAGCAAGTAAATTACTGTGGGAGGAATAAATTAAGGTAACTGAATATATTTTAATAAGGGCCTTAGAAGCTCATTTTTTAAAAAAMCGGGGGGTATCAAGGAAAGTTAGGAGTCAAAGAGCAATAAGGGAATAGATGGGACTGTGTGACAAAAAYAGCAGAAAAATGAAAGAAAGTAGGAAGAAGCTGCAAGGAAAAACCATTGAGACAAGAGTGCCTGACAGCAGGGCTGCAGGGCCTGAGGGACTCAAAAAGGAGAAACATTCTCGTGTTTGAAAAGTACAAGAATGACCCTCTGAAATCACTCACTGCAGAACAACTGTGGGCAAAGCAGGGGCTGTTTTGGAGGACTGTGCCCATCCTCCTTTGGTTAGTTATTTACTTGGGTTCTGGAATGCCTTTTCCTATGAATCCAGTCTCAGTGGTCCTCCCAAACACTTTTTTCCCTTACAAAGCATCCATAGGTTACATGAATAACAGCACAACACTCATATGGAATGAAAAACCTTTATCACCCATGTACCAGTCAGTGAGCAGGATGTCACAAAATAAGACAAATGCCTTTTTCCTTATATTCTTGCATGGCAATGCTGTATGTGTCTAACTGCTTGAACTGCACAGAAGATGTGATGTGTTGGGAAGCAGAGCTCTGTTTGGGCACTGCGGGCAAGCACTCACCCATTCCCCCAGGATCCGCTGCACGGCCTCGTTGCCTCTCACCAGGCTTCTGCAGGCCAGGATAACACGGGCCCCATGCAGGGCAAGGGACTTGGCAGTTTCAAAACCTAGGATAAAACATTGTCCTGGTCACAAACAGATCACACTAACAGCACAGAGCTATAAAATTACCTGAAAACATGAGCTACATACTTAAGTACACTTAAGGCTCCCTGCAGGCTGGCAACTGATAGTCACCCACACTCAGCTTTTTGGAGCACACATGAAGAAACACAGGCACCTCAACCTGATCAGGTCTTTCAGACAATAATTGTGTCTATTTTGTGCAAAACAGATTTGGCATCTTCAAAAAGCAGATTCAATTTCTCTGCCTATCTATGTCCTCAGATGTTGTAAGAGCAGCATTGTATGTGCTCCTTCCTTGCTGGACTGTGAACAATGTGCCATACAGASAGACTGCAGAGCCATTGTGGCTGGTAACTTCACACTGACAGTGTCACAGTGTCCAAAACTCAGGTCAGGGCTCTTTAGATGCAGTTAGCCTCAGAGGCATCAATCTGAGGACCACCTGCGACAGGGGGAACAAAACACCCTTTCCTACTGTTCAATTCACTAATGAAAAGCTGCATAGAAATTGGTCCAAAGTAAACTTCATTTAATTGCAAAAAATCTGTGAGAATTTACACCAGGAGAGGAAGACTTTTGGAGAGAGCAGAATGCCCACAAAGTGCAGAGAACTGAGCCAGAACGTGAGTTTCTACCAGCAGTGAGCTACTACGTATTTGTGATGTACTCATTGGTATCACTGAGTGTCCATCTCCATGGAGAACTGAGACAATGTCAGGAATTGCCTTCTAGAGAGACATAATATGGCTTAATGAGTTCAATTAGAAAAGCATAAACTAGGAAAGAATCAAACTGCAATGCCCAACAATTTGAGTATGTGAAGAAGTCAAAGAGATGAGGCATTTATTTTAGCCTCATGACATTTGAAGTGTGTTCATGATTTCCTGCTAAAAACTGTTTACCAAAAAGCCTATTAAAATGGGCTGTCTCACTTCCAAAACACCCTAGAGCAACAAAATCCAGTTACAGCACAAAACATAACTTACATTATAGAAACAACAGACACCAAGACGAATTTACACAATTTTCTGCAATTACATACTTACGGTATTTAAGTCCAAGCAATTTTCTTGTATCTCTTTTAAAACCACTCACTGCACCAAGCAACTTTAATTACCTGGATAATTCATTGCRTGCACATGGATTCAGCTACAGCATATGCAAAGATTTCCCTTGTTCCTAATTCCACTTTAAGCATATTTAACTAGAATTTTTCACAACAGTAATATAAGACGTACCAGGGTACTATAACTATGCTTCTTGTTTTRCACAAAAATACACTTATTTTGATTAGCTGACCATGTTATTAAAAACTAGTTGGAATGCCTGGGAATAGCTTTGCTATTGTTAAACAAAGATCGAGAGCTGGTGGCCAGATTAATTAGCAAAGCGTGATGATGTTTTGCTAACTCTACCCCACGTCACACTGTGCAGAATAATAAACTGTGCAAAATAATAAATTCCATGCCATTCTCCCCTATAGTTAATAACCTGATACTCATTATAAACTAAGCAAGTTACACGCTGTGAGTTTGGTTCATTTTGTGCTATCTCGACTCTTCCCTGCAAACTTGGAGATCAGTGTTAAGCACTTCTCTTTAGGATGTCCTTGCTCTTCTCTGAGCTTCCAAAGAATGATTCCTCATCCTCAGGCTGAGGTGTTCTTGATCTAAACATTAGATCATGTGCTAAAAAAACCTCAATTTAAATGCTGCCACAGGTGAAGTGCTGATGTGTCTCCCCACCAGACATATTTAACACTAATTGACAAACACTCCTGAATTTTATTTAGGACAGTTAGATATATGTGCAACTTCTAACCTGAAGGAGGAGTTTCAAAGCACCTTTTTACAGCTTTTGCTCTTTATTCTTCTGCAACAATTAATGCTTCTTTCCTCCCCCAGTATCAAAAAGCTTAAACAGGTGGGGAAAAGCTATTAGCAAAGTGGAAAACATTTTCTCTGATTCTTTGTGTTAAATTAAGCTTGTCAACAGCATTTGTTCTTCAGYGAAATACAGCTGTATTTCCAATATACAGTAAATGTTAAAACCTCAGGCTAACATATGGATTAAGTACAAAACTATTYAAACTCTACAAATAAAATTCTTACCTCTTTATAAAAATTACCATTGAATCACAATCCACATTGAATGTGGTTTCATACACCAAAGTTAAACCACAAAGWTCATAAACACCCAAATAGTAAAATCTTTTAAAAATTCACAGTAGAGTTACATGGAAAGAGACATCAGAATTACTATGTAAGAACATGCACAACATTAAGAACCAGAGAAACCTTAATTCTGCCCACAAGAATAACTCTGGACTTCAAAAGAACCAAAGGTTTCTTTAAAACGTCATTTAATCTAAGACTGCCACCACTTAGTGACACAACCCTTTCACACTGAAAGGACATTAACAGCAATATTCACTTCTTTTCCAGGAACCAAGGGATGTCCTTGGGTGGTGGATTTTCTCTGTACCACAGCACTAGGCTATTGCAGAGCTGTTTAACCCAGCTAAAAGAGAGAGCACACCCCACTGCCAGCAAGCTATATTCTAATTGCTGGGGTTTTAAAAGTAGGGAAAACTACACGAGAAAAACAGCCTAGGATTATGGGTTTGAGCATCAAGGACAACCAATTACAAAGAATAAAAGAGACTCTTCCCCCAAAGTGACAGGAGAATAACATATTTAAATAACGTCCGCTTTGGAAAAGGAATCACTGCATTGTATGGAGTATTTAAATATACTATTTTGAGCAAATGTTTTATAAAAGTAATTTCAAGCAATTGCCCTGGAAATCTCRAGTTTGTGCTGAGATCAACTACTCTTGCTGCTGGTGCTCCGGCTGAACGAGCCCTAATCCGACACTCAGAAGTGAAAATCCTCTTTAAGAATAAGACATACATGAGGATAAACATTAAGGCACAGTTCTACATCACCAGCTAACCTAAAGGACTGGGAGCAGAACTAACAAGAGAGCTACAAGCACATGGGATTTGCTAGAGACATTTAAAACCCTTCATCCCTTTCTTACAGCTTTCCCTCATAAAGACCCAGAAATTAGMACTCAATTTCATTCTTCATCTTCTATGATGATTGTTCAATACTCCCACATTCCTGCCTATCTGCAGTCGACTACTGCCACTGAATTTTGGTGCAGATTTTCAGCTAATGGTGTCAATTAAGAAGCAGTTAGCATCGCTCAATTAATGCCAACTACACTGTGTCAACACACACCAGATAAGTACAGGGCCCTGTCAAACGGTGCAACCTCCTCTATAAAACAGGGAAAGGGATTCACTGAGTGGAAAAGTATTTCAATGGTTTCTTGTTTAAACAGACAGCATACATTGATCACTGCATGACATTCTGTAAAGAATTTKCATCAGGCCTTTACATGTTTTAAAACATTCCTTTATTTCAAATATAATTAAGTTTGAATACACAAGAAAAGYTCAAAAAGAGACAACAGCAAGTTTTCTTCAGCTTCTCTACCTTTGCCCAAATACTCCAGGATACCTTGGAGCTGCCCTTTACAACACATTTGAAACACAATGATGTCATCTTTCTTTGAACAATTCTCAGTGTAAAAGCCTACAGGGTTGGTTTGCAACAAATGGTCTTTAAAACTCAGAACAGACCCTCATCCCAGCTCCTGCATCTCAGCAAACAGACTGTTTTCTGATTTCTGGGACTCAAGAGAACTACATATAAACAAAAAAAAGATACTTGTGTCCTAGAAATCACTTGGATTCCTTCAAACTTGTAAGACCTAAACACCAGTGACAATGAATCAGTTCATCTTATTCAGCACTTCCTCAGAACAGGGGTAAAGAAAAATCAAATATGCTCCAGATAACGTGATAAAGAATTCTGGGTAAACTTCTTTTTAGGTTGAAATACTGCAACAATGATGCATGATTTAGAGAAGACTTCTGAAACCACGATTGCTGCTGCCCGTGCCGCTGGTTCCAGAGTGCAAAATCTAACAAAGCTTGCACAGTCACATGCAAAACATCACATCATTGACAAACTCACACCTTCCAGAGCCAAAAAAGCACCAYGCATTCCATATCAAGACTGCTTGGCTACATCCACTCTGCTTCAATACAGATATTTAGGATAAAATCTTATGAGACAGATTATTCAACTTGCTCCAAATGCAAGTTTTCAAGCAAATAAAGTACCAAGATATTTTAAGAGACTCAATTAAAAATGAGCAATTCCCATGGAACACAAATGCTGCCTTTGTTTCCATGTGTTAGCAGGCACATGGSAATGACACAGACTGATATTGTTCATTGCAAAATGTGATGTTATATGAAAGATACATCCTGCCTCTCCCTTTGTGTGCAAATTGGACAAACGTGTTTTTCTTGGAGTCAYGAAGCACAGAAAAAGCCAACCCAAACGAAACAGGATGACTAATGCATTGGTTCTGTTTTCCATCTAACCAACCCAAAAATATGCACTCCTTACACTTCTTTGCAATACACTGCCCTGGGCAAGGCCAAGTTATTCTTAACAGTAAGTGCACTGCTTGTCACTGAGAAAACCCCAAAATATTTTGTTTCCTCTGAAGGAAAAGCAACACTAAACAAACATTTTAAAATGTTAATGGGATTATAAATACCTGTTGYTTGTAAAGAATTAAAAATGCATCACTGGAGGGAAAGAAAGCTCAATTTTTTGACTGATGGTGCTGCAAGCAAGCAAAAATCCAGCACAGTGACAATGTCAGTGACACATGCATTACAAATGTGCTGCAACTAAGAGCTGTGGGGTCRCAATCACATCTGGTATCTGCTCCAGTTCCCTGACCAAGCACATCCACCAGCCCAACTCCACTATGCCATCACACCAGACATGAAGGAAGCTGGGACTTGAGTCCTTTCAGCTGTTTCACCCAAMTGAGATCAGTATCTCAGCTACCCAAAGGTCCCACAGCAGATCCAAACACACACTGCTGATCCTTTCCAAATGTCTGTCCCTAAAATACATGGAGATACTCAGAGTAACTGGGGTTTTCAACTAAGATAATCTTAAAACAACCTAATGGAAATACAAGCGGAGACAAAACCAAATCTGAAATTTTAAGCTAAACTGCACAGATCATCCCAATCAAGACTGATTTTTTTCACTTCCCAAGTCATCTAAATACAATGAGGTCCTGTAACGTGTCTGAATGGATAACAGTGGCCAGGGAAGAGAAGAAGAATCAGAGATAAGAACTGGATTTGCTGTCAAATCCCAGTTTCACCTTTCTTATCTACTCCTTGGTTTAGATGTACATCAGTGACCAAAAAAATCACACTCAAAAAGGGTTCAGATGTGCATCTTCCATTTCAACCAATCCCAAAGATCTGTTTAGATCATAAACACTCCTTAAAGAGGGGGTAAAAAACCCCAGCTCTTTCTTCATCTATTATAGGATCACACTCCTACCAAATCCAAAACCAATTTTACTGAGTAGTTTTGAAGTGCATTGTGTAAGTCCAGGAGACTGTGGCATTTCACCAATACTAAAAAAGTCACCGAAATGAATACAAACTATTAGCATCACATCTGCAACTGAGGATTACTCTTTTTGAACTTTTTGTTCTGTGTTTCTTCAAGCATAGAATAAATCCATGTATTCTTCTGATTGTCTYTGACAACATGGCTTCTTGCAAGCAMGTCAGCCARTTTTCCCCTACACAAATCAATTACTGTATTTTTAAAAAACACATCAAAATTTAGCATTTGACTTTATCCGTTCATGTTTAAGGAGAATTTATTAAAGAGTTTGTTTTTTTGTTTCCATACAATTTATCCTCTTGTAACAGATAGCGTATCATGAAGGCAGACAGGCGTTTGAATGTGACACAACTCAACACACAACTTCACATTTTTCTAAACAAAAACAACCTTTCCACCTAAAAATGCATCTAAATGTATCATTACCAAGTCAAGTCAAATAGAGTTACATTTTAAAAGAAACCTGAAATAGCACAGGTTTCAAAATAAGCAGAACTTATTTTAGTGTGACTCAGTCTTTATTTTAGAAAAAAAAACTCAATTATTTAGAATTACATATGCTTATATTCATAAAGGATTAAAAAAAATTGTTAAACTACAGTTACGTTAACACACTATTTCTATTTTTACTGCAAAATAAACACTCCCAAATTAAACATTTAACTGAAACCAATTTTACTGAGTATAAATAAGTAGCATAAAACAACAAATCTGCCCATAATGTAAGTCAACATCAYAACAGCATCTTGGTGAAATCTGGAAGAGGTCTGAGCAGTCAAATTTGATGTGACATTTAGGGCAGTCYATGTCTCAGCAGTAATTATTCCTGAAGGTTTAGTAGCTATGGGATAAGTGACCAGTTCTTTTGTTTATTTGTTTAACTAAAGCCAAGCTATTTATAAATACCATTACTTGACTACATTATTGAGGAAATAAATAACATTTTTGTGCATGCTGCTGCAGCTCCATCGTTATTTAACAGCAAAGGTGAGGTGAGCTAAAGAGAGGTGGAGGCAACAAAACTTACACCAGTCACACACAAAGCACAAGAATTTACCCARCACCAGCAGCAGAATCAAAGGCCAATAATAGAGACTCCAGTTCCTCCCAATCCACACACCCCTGAAAGGTTTATGTTCTGGAAAAGCACCAGCCTTTAGAGCAATCCTAAGAGAACSTAAGTCCTATCACACAATCAGTATCAACTAGATTTTAAAAGCTGTTTTGAGGGGTGGTGTTTTGGGTTTTTTTTTCCCCAAATCCTTTCCAAAACTGTGGAAACGTCTTTCCTCTCTTATTCCTTTTTTTTATTCACCTTCTTAGAGGAGCTTACTCAAGCGACCAGAAAAAATCCCAGAGAATTTAAAATTTATCTTTGACTGTGTCTCCTGGGCTTTTTCTTTAAATCAGATATTTTAAAAAAAATGTTCCAAGTTCAGAGAAATGTGGTTGGCAAACAGTTCTTCTCYAAAGCTGCTCTTTGCATCAGCAGTAGCTTTAGGCAACACAACAGTTTTTCCCACCAAAGCAAAAATGCAGAAAAAAGCCAGAAATTGTCTAGTTTCTTTTCAAGTACGCTTCTGTTCCTTTGTAAGCCAACACTATCATAGGTTTCTGTACTGCTGAGCTGAGCCCTAATTAAACATAATAAAAAAAATTAGTTGCATGTTTTGAATCTCCTTTTGGCAAGTACAACAGTGCAATGTTAATAAAAGAAGTAAATTCAACAAAGAGGAATACTTCATCCAAGGCAGAATAATTAAAAGACATACTGTGCTGTCAGCTAAAGTGCTAGATACTCCCAGCTTTAATCTCAAAGTCATTTCATGAGAAATGCTCAGTGTTATGTAAAGATACAGAGAAAGCACTACAACATAAATTGGACCCATTTTTTTCTTAAAACAAATTTGATATTTATTTATATCAGTTACACAAACAGTGACAGATTTTAAAATGCACACAAGACATTTTACAGATAAATAATGAAACAAGGTTCTGTCCTAAAAAGCTCACAGTTTAGCTCACAAAAAAACGAAGTGTCTTAGGGAATCAAACATACAGAGCCAGGTCCTGCTGTAAGCAGCTCACAGTTTGTGAAAGGAAAGGGGAAAAGGAACAGACTGAAAATTAAAACAGCACTACCTGATTTCTGGCAGCCACCACCCACCTCTGTCTTTGGGCCATATGAGATAAGACAAATTGTTTAGTTTGGCAGCAAAGGAAGATTTTAATGAGAGAGTCATTTGAGGATCCTGTGAAAAGAACTGAACACGGGGCAGATGCAGTTCTTTGGTCTCTCTAGTTCAAAACTGGCAAACCTTTGGGTGTGCTTTAAACTACGAAGGGAAGAGGGAGATGGGAAGCTGTTATGGAACTCAAATGATCCATCATGTGGTTCCGACATACAAAGTAAGGCAGGAGATGGAGTTCTGAAACAAAAGATGGAGAATAAGAACAGTATTAACAAAAATAAGGAGAATGGAAAACAAGCAAGCATTAGAAGTCATTAATTACATTGTAAGGCCATGGGCAAAAAGAAAAAAAAAAAATCAAAGACCTCTTTGCCACACTTTCAAGAAGTGCATGAAAACATGTCGTGCATCTTCCCACATCAAAATTGTGGTTTTTTAGAAGACATTTTAGATTTATCTGCTAAGAGCTGAAACACCAGCAGCCCTCCCAAGACCTCAATGACAGCCATCCTCTAAAGCAAGGGAAAAATTTCAGCTACATACTCCATACCAGGCTTTTTCATCTATTCTATTATGAAGCCTCTCTCTGTCTTACATCCTAAATATAAAACTTTTTGTTTTGCCAGAGATGAGAGTTTAAAGTGCCAGATGCAAAGAACAGAATCAAGAAGTCCTGGGCTCTTTTCCTTGGACCACAGATTAGACTCAGACACAGCGAAACACCTTCTCACAGAMCACAATCTTCATTCACTCAGGATGCTGAAAGTGGGCTGCCAAATAGGTCATGCACATTTCTATGCACTCCTCTTTGCTTAGCAAAGCACAAAATAAWCCAATTTTACCTTCAGAATTAAAAATCCTTCAGCAAGAGTAAGTTTATACCCCTCAGCATCTGCTCACAGCTGGACACAGACCCAAACAAATAAAGCTTGCTTAAAAAAGCTTTCTTTTCTAGTTGCTGTATTTTCTTACTCTTAATATATCTTAATTACTCCTTCTGCTGAAGAATTAGAACAGCATTCAGAAAAATATATATTTTATCCTGTGACAGAACAATCCAACTCCCACTTTAAACTGGAATATGGAGATGGACATAACCTGCAAATTTAGGCAATTTACTAAATCCATAGATTTCTCCAAAAATAGGGCTAATAACATATTTCTCAAAATCTTAAAGTAGCACAATTAATGTCTCCAATATACAAATGCACAGAAGCAAGGCACACTGCTCATGCTCGCCAGTGGCAGAAGAGGCACACAACCAGAATCTCTCACAGTTCCTGAATCTCWGAATACACAACATGATATTTTTCCCTTCAATTTGGTTGTGATATAGGAGAATTAGCAAAMCTTCTCACAAACTTTTAAACAGTGATTTTTTGCACAAAGGCAGCATTTTGACTAATCACCACAAGAGAAAAATGCGCCACAAATTTTATGACTTTGATTTTTATATAAAAAAAATAAAGGAAACCAAATTAGAGAATGCATTGTTTTAAAGCTGCTTGGATAAAGAATAAATAATGAGGAGGCACCAAAYGTACCTTCTACAAAGATACCCCAGSAAAAATTTCTAAGCAACACTCATTTTTCAGAAATGAGAGGGGATGAACAAGATTTAAATAAATATATCCAGAACAGAACTGTGACAATTCCTTGTTCACACATACATTATTTCTATCAAGGAAGTACAACAACAATCACAAAACCTAACTTCACCAGTGTTTTTWGTAGAAAGAAGATATTAAGAACAGGAACTCATAAACAGTGACTAAGATAACTGTAATTACTTGAAGGAGAGGAAACAAAGTATGTTACTATAMAATTATTCAGATTTGAAGACAGACTGTAGGGTGTTTTCTGAAGCAACAGATAAAGTACTGAAATCCATGACGTCGAGTAGAAGTACAACAAGAAATCAAAACCAGCTGGACATTACAGGAACAAAAACACTGAGGTTATGTAGCTGAACATAAGGCTACAGAGATCTCACATACTAAAATGACAAGCCAACAGAATAAATTGAAAAAGGAGAAGAAAAAAAATCTTCCACTCACAGAAGACAAATAAAAACAAGAGGAAAGCATAAGTTTAGTGTGTGACCTAAAAACTGCAAATACCATTAACTAATAAAAAAAAGGAAGACAAAAGTACTTTTGTTTTTGATGGCCTTCCCTTGAGAACTCCTGAAAGAATGTGACACTCGACATACTTACTTTACTGAATCACAGACTGTCTTTTAAAAAACTCTGTGTGTTGGTAGATTGTAGGATGAGTATCAGATCAGTGGCATTCACACTGCACTATTCCCATTCTCTAATTCAGACAAAATTCTGGCCTCACAAATTCYAAACAGAAAACTCCTTTTGATCACATCAGGATTTTGATATTTATCTTCCCAGGCTCCTACCTGTCTCCTTTCACCTGCTTCTTGCTAAGGATTTAATGTTTCAGACTTGAGTTTCAAAACCTTGTAACACCCTATAAAACATAAGAAGCTTAAAAGTGACACAAGATACTGAAATCTTTCCCTTCTTGTGGGTCTAAGGACGCAATTTTTAGTCCCTGAACATTTTCTGTAATAAGCCAAAAACATCACATTCATCTACAGGCTGTAACTAGATTCATCAGYATCTAGAAAAGTCCTTAGATGTCTCAGAAGAGCTCTGTCATTAGAAAGTAGAAGGTTTTTAGCAGCTTCTTCCATCCCCACCACCTACCAAGCATTACAAARTAATACAAATGTACATGTATGTATTCAAACAAGTATTGCAGCACAATGAGTTTCCAAAACATGAAGACACAAAATGATGCAAAGAGTAAGCTGGATGCTGCAACGAGACAAAAAGTCATGCAGAAGTTCTCTTCACCTCTGGACTATTAAGTATGCATAAAATAATAAAATAAAACYTCGTGAAATTAAATATTTCAAAGGACAGAAAAGCAATCAAGTTGAAAAGTCTTTTTAGCTCTCAGAGAGCAGTCAAGAAATAACTATCAACTAGGAAGGCTAGTTTTCACGTATTTGTGAAAATATTCCTTTACAAGCAGTAATCATTATTGAACCTTTTAGCCCAGATGTAATATCTTACATGTTACAACAAGTTTCACATGCATTGTGAATTTCAGCCAAGGTTGATGAAGTTCAATAACTTGGCTAACCAACCATGTGTACTGCTCATTACACAAGTAATAAATAGATTCATCAAAACRGACATGAAAAAGCAGTGTGAACATCTGACACCATTTTCAGCTTACTCAATAAGAAAAATAAATTACAGGAAGTCCAAGAGGACCTCTTAATATTTACAGTATGTAACAAGTAAGCAGTTGGAGGTTTGTGTAAAGCAGAGCAATCTATGACATTAAGCCAGAGTTAAAACAGAGTGATGACACTCATGAAAACTCACTCACTATTACCTACCATAAATTTTAAGAACACACCACTGTAAATTAAAGAGGACCTCTTCTAATTATCAAATTTTGAAAATAATACCTTTTGTGGATTTTTAATTGTTCAGGCTACATCAGTACTAATCCCTGACTGACAGCTGTGAACATCCCACAACAGKAGGAGTTAAAAGTTCCACCCCACGGGCACATTTTCCTCCACAAATTGTGCTTTTCTACATCAATTACCCCAATATTCTTCTCTGGCCAAAAACACTCATCCTGCAAGACCCAGGCTCTCCTGGAAAAGCACCATACTCCCACTCCCTCAGATCAGTGGTACAACAAAATTTGTGCCTGCTAAAAGCTTTGGACTTCCATAAAGGAAATGCCTGGAGGAAAAAAAAAAAAAAAAAAAAAAAAAAAAAAAAAAAAAAAAAAAAAAAAAGGACCCAAGTGAGTTTAAGTAAGAAACACACAACAAAATTTCTACACAGACACCAACATTTTCATGGTAGTGCTACTCATGTGGTCCAAGATAATTCATGATACATGGAGCCTAAGAGTCRCAACAAATCCAAATATATATCAAGGAACAACTCTTCCATGCTTTTAAAAGCCCAATAAATACAAAATTATCCCATGAAAGGAGTCTCAGGGACAGCTAGGATTTGGCCAAGAAAAATAATCCAAAGTTAGATATTGCTGATCTTTCCCACAATAAGCTTTGAGCCCAAACCTCCCTGAATAAGCACCAGTCCCTTTCTCCACAGGTGAAACACCCCCAGCATGGAAACCTCCAGCAAAGACTGTAACAATCCCTGCACCACAAGTTCTGCTGTTTACTGAGAACAGGAGATGCATCCCCTTAGCAAAATCCCAGCATTCCCTTCTCAGTGCACCACGAGCTACAACAGCATCACATACWGAAATTCTTAATAAAAAGAGGCAGAAGTTTTATTAATCCACAGGATTTCATGTGCTTCTGAACGCTAATTTTGATTCAGACAAAAAACTCTCTTCACTGAACTGGGGAAGAGACCATTCAAGAAGCAGGGTCACAAGTTTGCTCCCCCAGCTCACATCCCTTCTTCTGCTCTTGTAAGAAACAGAATGCAAATAATAGATAATTAATAGAAAGCAAACACCCTGCTGTTTTCTCATCATAACAAGCCATAGAAAAAGAAGTTTACACTAAGAAATCTTCAAATAATCATATGAATAGAATCGAGAAAAATAACAATACAGACCAMAACCAGACAGATGTGTTTTCTCTTAAAGATTTCCTTTCACAAAACAAACTATCCAACAAAAAACTGATTTTTTTCAAGGCTGACAAAGTTCAGGTCCAGCATACAAGAAATTCCAAAACCATCCAAGAAATCATAAAGTGAATGTGAACAATGGCTATCTTGAGCAATGCCCTTGTAAAAGCCCTGCCAGTTTTACAACATTTAAATATTATTTCATGTGAAAACAGGAGAGAGAAATTAGAAAAGAAACAGTGCTTTCAAAGAAAAACATGCACATTTTTCAAAGAAAACTTGCAATCGAGCTCAAAAATAGAACTGAGTAATTCTTTACTGACAGACAAACATCTGTGGGCTTAGACCACCAAACTCCAGGCAGTACAGCAAAAGACAATGAACATATTTAAGACAGTCAGACTAATACTAATGAAATCAAGTACTCAATGGTATGTGAAGGGTCTGTTTTATTCCTCCCATATGATCAGAGTTTGACTTAAATGAGACCATTCACTGGTCTAATTAGGATTCAGCAAATGTCACCTTCTTTTTGAAAGCTGATGAAGCCTCAGTAAAAATGCTGTCACCCACAAATAACCTCAGTAAATTCTAAATTAMAATAGCTCCCCATATTCACAAATTTCTCTTCTCTGCAGGTACAGAGCAGTCAAATTTTGATACCTTAAGATATAAAAATATTCTTTTTAATCATACTTTTCTGATCTCTCCTTTGCCAACAGATTTAAGGCATTCTGCCCTTCCATAATATACAGCAACAGCGCTTGCACTTCACTACTCAGACACTCCACAGTCACCGTGGGTCAGATGCAGCTGTGCCTGACACAAACCAGAACACATCGTGGTCCCAAGGTCATATAGGTCATATATGATCCCTAAAAACACACAGTAATTTTTATATAAGCCAGAAAATTGTATTAGCTACACAACTGTCTCTCTGACACTAAAACCAAGTTAAGAGTATTTTTTAAAAAAATGTGTTGAGATCACTTACAGATTTGAATATACCACATTTCTGTATAAAATTAAACCTAGAGGAACTGCTCACATGATTTTATAAATTTACAATTCTAGCCCTAATAACTAAGAWCACAAACAACAGAATTACAGAAGCATTTCCTGAGAACGGGCAAAAGTACCAGGTCGCTTTTGTTCAGTATTTTCAAAGAGCAACACAGACCTCTACTGGCAACACTGGTGAGCAAGGCTTTGCTCATACCAGCAGMAGTTTTTTTCTCTGTAAGCTCCTGTTGAGACGCTTTAACAGAAAAACAACACTCCAAATTGCACACACCCCTTCAATTCCTCACAGTAGAATAAGCCCTACTGACTCTAACAGAACCAACTGACAATTTACACTACTCATGTTTAAATGTACAGAGAATAGTATGCTTTTAAAACAAGGACTGGCAGCACAAGACTAAACCGTTCAGTAAGTCTGTCCTACGTCTTTTTACTACACCAACTTTACTACTACCAAAAGTTACCTCAAATTTCTAATGTGATATTCAGACTAAAATTTTGATTTGAGATTAAAAGAAATAGGTAAGAAAAGAAACCCTGAAGAATAGTTGGACTGCACTGTCAGAAAAAAAAGCTTCCAAAATTAAAAATAAAGTTACTAGTAACTCTTGATCTGCTATGATCTCTTTSTATTGTAAAAACAGAATAAATCTTTAACCTTTTCCAAGTTACTAGTCAAAAATAATGAAGCATTTCTAAATGTAATTGTTTAGTACTTTTTCCCTCACACTTTTCACAACAATTTTGAGGATGRCTTAAGAAAGTGGGTCTATAATCTAGGAAATTCTTACAGTCCTCTTTCCTTATCAGGAACGAAAAGAACCAGCCCAGGGCAGACAGTCTCCCTGTTTAGACACAGTAAGAGATGTTAATTGCAACAAGGCAATGTCTGACACCACTAAAACCACTGAAGTCATCTGAGGTATTCCCTCAGTAACTAAGCAAGCATCTCTAGTTTTTAGAAGTTTAAATTTTTCAACTATAAGGGAAAAAAAGTGTTCCTGACAAGCTATGTAGGATTCCCTGTATTAGATTCACAAATAAAGAGAATTAAGATGCCATTCCATCTTTGCTGATGTGTTTTTAACGTCGCTATCTTACAGTAGTGCACATAGATGAATAAAAGCAACTTTTATATGTTCATCCATCTTTCAAGGGATTCTCAGCATTTTCCAAACTTTATCTTGAGCATCCAGCAATGCAGTAGTTGGAAATGCATTTTTCTGACTGCAGTCTACAAACTTACAGCTTGATCTTTGTTGCACCCATCCTGAAATGAAACATTTCTCAACAAAGGGAAGATACCATACTTAGTTATGTCAAATACACCACTCAAACTCATTTGGACAACAATCACAGGATTCAGTGATATTTTTCTTTGCATTGTTGAGTACAAATGTTCAGCAAGTAATATATTATTTTTCTGTCTCTTTCTACTGATTGGACAACAATATTTCCCTGGAATTATTTATGCTTACCTGTAAAAGAAAACATTTTGGTGTTTCGAAATCACAGGAATTGTTTACTCCTCAAAATATTCAGGGAGGAAACTACTACCTTCAACATACACAGAAAATTTAAAAGTTATACCTATAACACAAAACGGAGCACAGCACTGAAATCCTAAAAAAAACTGCAAAATAAGCTCCAAAACTGGTAAGACTCCCCTTGACCGAGCTAATTAATCCATGCTCCATGGCAATTGATAAGAAGCATCAGACACTGCATAGGACTAAAGCAGCATTAAATACAACATGAAATGCAAGGGTTTTATGGGCCATAACACCATCTCAATCACAAATCTGCTACCTTCATTGGAATCCTAACCTCATATAGCAGCACAAACCCAAGGCTTATTTCACTAATGCTCCCACTCTCCTTGGTATGCTTGTGAGCAGGGATGATATTTTACCCTCATCAGCTAATATAAATCAAAAAGTATATATACAGAAATCTACATAGATATACGTGTGTGTGTGTGTGTGTGTGTTTATCTGGGCATGTATGTCACAAGCAACAAAAGATTTGGAGCAAGAATATGACTGATTACGTGTGACCAATCCAAATTATAAACTAAGGAAGAAACATGGGGGGAAAAAAAAAATCAGCAGCCTCCTTGGAAAATCTTTACCTGAGTTTACTTGCTGGCATTAGAAAGYTTTTCTAAAGACTTTGCCTGAACTGCCCTGCAACCACACGAAACTCATTTATTGTTCCAACCACCAAGGATATAAAAGGATCATAAAAAGAAACTTCCCTTCTCTTTCACAGCCATCCTTTATATATTTGCATAATGTAAAATGCCTCCATTGGTATTCTTCTAGACAACAATTAATGGTTTCAGCATTTGATGTCTTTCTTGTAGTTCTCCTGTAAGCTCCAAACTCTCCCCACGTTTTTAAAAAACAGCTTTCTAACTAGGGATTTCATATGAAAAAAGTGCAAACTTTTTTTCAAAAAGTTTGAAAACCAAAAATACACAAATATTTAAACATACAAGTAGCCTGCAAGACAAAATTTGCCGTATTTTACCTTATGTGCAATATTAACCTACCTATTCCTGAATTTGCTCCTGTGATTATAACCACCTTCCCACTCAAGTCACGACCCTGGAGTATTTCCATTGCAGTACTGTTCCCATCATATTTTTGTCTAGTAGTAGGCTTCATTGGATTATCTTCAACTGTAAAGGCYAGTCTTGGGTCAAGGTAGGTAGTCCTTTTGTTTATGTGGCTGCAAAAGAACAAAAAATTCAGCTGTGAACCCTTCCATACTCTGCATTTAGATTTTAAATGTATTTCAATCACTGCTRTGTACCATTCCAGTGAATTATTCACAGTCATCAAAATCAGATGCTTTTTTTCAGTTTTGTTAGAATCATCCCAATTGCTTTTTTAATCTAACTTTTTCTCCAGTTGTGACAGCATCTATTAATTATTGCATTTACATACTTCACAAGCTATTCTGAACTTCACATGAACCCCTGACATACAAGACAGAATTTTGTCAGGGGAAAAAAGAAAAAAATCTTGTTATATTAGGAAATACCATGTTCTCTCATAAGTCTATAAAAGGACCCCACACTTGTCCTTGAAACAGCAGACACTGAAAAATCTGCATTTGGATTCTGAAGCTGCACTTATTAATCTCTTTGTCTTTCCAGCTGATATTGTCACAGTACCATAACTCAAAAGGCTACTCAGCATGTAACCCAGTTGTCCTCCTTGAATATATTCCACTATTTCACATACTTACTCTACAAAATAGACTTGTCCGTTTTCATCAGTCTCCTGCTCCCATCCATATGGCAGATCTGGGAAGYACACAAAACATTAACTTCACTTCAGGCATTAGAATATCCTCCAGTTTGAAGTTTAAGTGATTTCTCAGACTGATGAGACACAATTCTGCATTATTTCTGTACTCAGTGAAGCTACCTGCTGCCCTTGARTATCAGAACTTGAAAGGATTGCTTCCCTAATCACACACATTTGCTCTSTCATAGAAGTACAATACACAGAAGATCCAGTACAAGTGTAACTGGCAGATTAAGTAAAAAGACAATCTAAAATATCTTTAGAAAGATTGTTTCAGATTATAGAACAAAAAAGACCAGCAAAATGCAATCATGCTTCCAAACACATACACATCTATACTACTTACAGTTCAGTATCAATCTCTGATAAAATAAATAGAAAAAAAAAGTTACATGTAACACATACCAAAAGTTAAAAGATCAGAGCCCTCAAGTGGGCATGAGATCATAGAATCATTTAGGTTTGATTTAATGTAAGTTGGAAGGATGGATGAAAGGACAAAAATAGTAACTCTTTACATAACAAATTCATCTACAAAAGTACCTAAGAGATGACATTCACACTATTTCTAATCCTGACTGGAAACTACTCATTTCAATTTTATTGTTTTAAGATTTACCAAAAACATTCCACTCACAGTCAGATTACCAATGCCAAAAGAAGCATGTCTTGTCAACAGTGTAGTTACCCCCAGGTGTAAAAACTTCTGGGAAGATCTGATTTAAGGCACTGACCAAAGGCCCATGAAAAGTTATTTTCCTCTGGAAGTGTCCTGCAACACTGTCTGCCTTCCATCCTGGCACAAATATTCAATTGGGTTGGGGGAACACAGATAAAATGAAAACTAAAGAGGCTTCCTTCTGCACCAGGGACATTCCTTGATGAAACACATTCTTTGCAGAATATAATCCAACCATAAATATAATCTGATGGACATCAGGAAAACAGAGACCTCCAGCTTTTGACTACAAGTGGCCTTACAAGCCACACTGAAACAAACCCTGTAATCTGGAATTAGTACTTTGGCTTTATGGAGCAATACAAGAAAGCCATAAATAAAACTGCAAAGTGATCACTCTACACAGACACAATCAGAGGTAAAACMCCACTGAAATCAGCTGTATTCTGCAAGCTCAGTTTGCCTAGGTGATTAGTGACWCTAGGAGATCAAAATGAGATCAACTGGAGTTGTGGAGGAGCTAGGTGTTTGCAATATAGTATCAGCTCATAACAAAAGTTTAACACAAACCTCCTGCAACACGCTTCCTCTTCCCAGACTTAGGATGCTCCCATTGTGTTTTTTCTTCTAGATGGCTGAAGGAAAAGAAAAGTTTAAGATTTTAAAAAATTGCCTAATAATCTTTCTGATGTAATCCAAAGTATCGCCACAGTTCTGAAAGTAACTAACCAGAGAGCTATAAAAATTCAAATAGATGTCCAACTTCCAATACAAGTTTTGTTGCTTATGAGAAGGAAAAAAAMCYAAAACTCATTGAAAAATAACATTAACAGACTCAGAAAACAGCTCAAAAAYATGATCCTTGGCAGGAATAAGGAAGAAAAAGCAAGAAAAGAAAAGAAATCACAAACTAGTAGCAATAATATTAGAAAGTCTTCAAATCACAAAAGCACCTTTCTAAAACTCCTCTCTAATAATATTGATTTGCAGACTGTAACATAAATTGGATTTCTACATGAGCAATTGCAGCTTTGGACAGATAAGTTTATCCACAGGCCTTGACTAGCAGGATATTTATTTAATATGCATAATAATGGCATCACATCTTCTAATTCAGAGACTTCATCCACTTAAATCACTAGCAGAATTAAAATACTCCATCATAAGGTTTTCTGCACYGGAGACTAAAAGCAAAGTGATATGCACATAGAAAAGGTCTTAAAATAACCAAAGTGCTGGAATCAGGTTGGATATTAAAATCTCATATTTCATTATTTTTAAATAACAACCAAGTTTTAAGAGTAAGACAGGGATTACCTGAGTGTTCAAATCGAGGGCTGCCCAAGTGTGAAATAAAGAGTAAGAGCAATAAATAACACACACAAATAACCTACAGGCCCAGTAGCAGCAGCGATTTACACATAACATAAGCAACTTTCCCTTCTTACAGCAACCCCACAGTGACAGCACATGGTCTTATAGGAATCAGCTGGGAAGCTGAGACTGAACAGGTGCACCTGTGTAACCTGAAAATACCAGGTATGTAACCAAATTACAGCAGCCTGACAAACAAATGCTGTCCACCTGTGTGCACAGCTAACTCATCATAAACACTTTTAAAAGTCTTAAACCAAAATAACCTTCTTCCAGTTAAGTATAAAGTTCATATTGGTGACGATGTTTAAAATAAACTCTCAGAATATGCAGAGGCATCACACATACAAAGTCTATTAAAGGCAGCAACAGTTCAACACCTCYTCGTGTCAAACATTTTTAGACACACTGGGCAGGATTTTCAGACAGTAACGATATATTCACGTTATGTCATTAAATTGAATCGGTCCAGTTTCACAACAGTTCAGAAACTGACCTGTTGAACTGATTGTGTCACAATTATGCTCAGCAGTGCGCTGTTATTTCATAGRTTTGTTACTTTTACGAAGTGATTCCTTCCTGAAAGAGCTTTTGAAGTCAAAGGAAAACACATGAAACTGACTTAAGAAAAACAAACACCTAGAGAGAAACTGCAGTGTTTACAAAGTGTGGATAAACTAAAGCATTCTATGCAGTTTTTGTAAGAGAACTCGGGAGGAAGAGGCCAACTCCGTACGGGTGAGAATGATAACTTTTGTGGAAGGGAATAAATCTTGTAGCTTTAAGCAAACCAAAGGAGACCCCAAGATCAGCACGGCTACAGAAACCGCGTGAAAGTGTGCAAACATGTTTTACTGACTTAGGTCATCCTGCGGCACATCCCCTTTGTAACCTGGGAGGATGCAATCGTTTCCAGGGGCAGAGGGTGCTAAAACAGATTGTTTATTTGTTGCCCAAGATGCACCCAAGAGCTCAGGGACAGCGCGCACATCTCTTAACTTCCACCGAACCTGTTTCTCCCCTGTTCCCATAAGGAAGAAAAGTGACCGATGTGCAATATTGTGCAAGGCTTAACCAGAAYGTATGAAGATCGCCCACGGAGCCCTGAGGTGCGCTGAAACAGCTCGGGGACAGCTCCCGGCCGCTGCCCGGAGCATCATTCCCACGCTCCGGCACCATTCCCACACGGGGCGGGTGGCGCTGGCTCAGCACCGCTCCGAGCCCGGCTGTCAGAGCCCATCCCGCACCTCCAGCCCAKCCCAGCGCTGCCCGGAGCCGGGCGGGCACCGCACACAGCCCCCCGGTCCCCCGCAGCCCGGTCCCGCCGCCCCAGCGCTGCTCGTCCGTGAGGGGCCGCACGGCTCCTGCCCCGCACCCGCTGCGGGCGGGCGATCAGGGGGGCGCTCCCGGTGCGCTCGCCGCGCTCCCGCCCTTACTTGGCGTAGTAAACCCAGCCGTCCTTGGTGGTGCGCTCCTCCCAGCCCGGCGGCAGCTCCTCCTCGCTGTCCGTGTCCTCCAGCCCCGTGTACTTGAGCGCGGCCATGGGTCCGGCGCGGCCCCGCTCCGCCGGCGCGCGCCGCTTCCGCCCGGCCGCGGGGCACCATGGGAGTTGTAGTTCGCCCCACACGGCCGCGGTGCGGCGGGGTCAGTGCGGTCAGCGAGGGGATGGACCCTGCGAGCGGCCCCGGCCGGGCTCGGCACAGGGATCGAAGGGTTCCAGGCYGCTCTGCTCGGCCCTAGGGAGGCACATCTGGAGTGTTGTGTCCAGCTCTGGGGTCTTCAGTACAAGGGAGCTCATTAGTGTGTATCTCATAGGCGGGTRCCAAGAGGATGGTGCCCGACACTTGGTGGTGGTGCCCGGCATCAGGACCATAAACTAAAGCACAAGTTCCACCTCAACATGAGGAAGAACTTCTTTACATTGAAGGTGGCAGAGCTCTGGACCAGCTGCCCAGGAAGGTCATGGATTCTCCCTCTCTGGAAACGGTCAAAACCCACCCGGACACGTTCCTGTGCCACCTGCTCCAGGTGACTCTGCCTTGGCAGGGATATTGGACYGGATGATCTCCAAAAGTCCCTTCCCATCTGAGCAATTCTGTGATTTTCAGGGCATTAAGTGTTTCCTGCCCTCTGTTTTCAGAGGGGTGAATACACCAAAGCCCTGGTAAGCAACAGGAAATGTGCAATTCTTTAAGCTTTCCACCCTTAGCTGTCACCTGCTGATCTGGGGGATGAGACCCTTCTTCATGGCCCCGTTTGTCAGGAAGACCAGGCTGGAGAGAGGTCCCTGGCTGTGCTAATGTCCACTTGGGAGGTTCCAGACTGCTTCACCTGCTCAGTGAAGTACAGTCACCCTTGCCAAGCCTGGCTCACTTGGTGACACAGCACAGTCAGCTGCAAAGGCTGAAGCATTCAGTGAGTTGGCAGAAACCTGCAGTGACTCTGTCCTGTCAGCCCCGTGTGCAGCTGTGACAGAGGCACGGGGAATGGCTGTCACCATTGCTCATTCCCGCACCTGTATACCGACATATTCCGGTCTGTTTACATACCCAAACCCAACAGGCAGCGTTTGGAACAGCACTGCTGGCCTTTGGAAGGTGTTTTAAACAACAAACAAGGGCAGAGGCTGTGAGCTGCACACCGCACCAGGTGGCACTGCAGCCCCACAAAAGGCTCCGAGCCTTGCAGTCGAATWTTCATGCACTATTTGAGACACTGACCTATATGGTTCCCTTATCCCCGCTAATGGCATCCATATCCGGACAAAAAAAAGCAGCCCGATTTTTTTTTTTCTGCCCTGCTGCTCCCGTTGCTTTGCAGGTTCCCCCGAGGGATTACACGGACTAAATGATCTCCTCCCGCTAGAAATAAAAACTCGCGCATCATCAACAGCCTGTTCTCATGCGAGTATTGCTGGCAGGATTTTAAAAAGCTGTGACTATACTTTCTTGGGTAAACATATGGGGAGGGAAATTTCAGCTACATACTCGCTTCTGGTCCAAGGAGCTGTTGAAATACTTCATAGGTGACTAAATGGTGAGATGTGCCAGGTCCCAAGAAAATAGATTATTTAAGAGTATTTTAAAAGATTATTAATAGAATATATTTGTAGTACAGAAGAAGAGTTGCAATCCAGCAGTAGCGGTGTACGAATAGGTAGCTGTTTGTTTTCTTGCTGTTGCAGTCTGTCAGCATGCAGCATCCAGCACTCCATGAATTGCATTTAGTGGGAATGTGGAAATCATTTGTCTTACACTTTATCCCAGCCATCTGTAGTGCATCAAGTGTGCATTATGGCCTGGATGCATYCAGCAGCATCCCTGCAGCTCAGTGACAAGGGTGTGTGCATGTTCCCCCTCCTTCAGGAGAGGCTCACCCTGACCAGCAGAGCTTTGAAGCCAAACCATGCACAGCCACACTGTCTCCATGCTRTGGCTCTGGGACCCTCTTGAGGGACTGGGACCGGGCTGCAGTGACCCAGGACAAGGCAGACAGTGACACACAAGCAGGGACAAGGACTAACCAGGATATAGGGACAGGATCCTTCCCAGGAAGGACTTGGAAAGGGCTATGGCCTGGGACAGCCAGACCTTGATGGGGGACAAACAGGGGTCCTGGCAGTGGACAGGGATGCTGGATCTCCCGGGGACCCTGCTCAGTGCAAGTTGTACAGCCATGGGTGTTTTCTTCCACCTTGGATCCATCCTCATTAGGCTCCAGCTGGCAGCTTTCCAGGTTCCATCCTCTCCTGACATATAGGGCAGCTGCCTATGGCTACCCCGAAGCCAAAACACCCCATAGCCTCCCCCCATGTGTACCCTGGGCTGCCTTCTGATGGGGTTGGTGGCCAAGGTGCCCCCCCTTTGCCCTCCCTGCCTGCCAGGTCTCTGCAGGCAGGCCCCAGGAGGGCTCAGACTCATTTCCCTGCAGCATGTTGGAAAGAGCACAGCAGGTTCTTAACATCTTTATTAGTTTGTTGGTTTATTTCCAACACAGTAACTCCTCTCTACAGCAACAGGTTAGTTAAATCCGGTTTACATATTGCTGTCTCGTGAGTGCCACGGCCTCGATGCCGCTGTGACAAAACCAGGCTGCACTCAAGACAGGAAAATGTGTTAAATTCCGCTGTGACTGGGGAAAAAAAGGGAAAACCAACAAAAATCAGAAGAACAAACCACCAGGGAGAAACAAACCAACCAACCAACAAAATCAAGGTGAGGAACTGAAGGCGAGCACGGCCACACCACCTCCAGGGAAACCACACGGCACTGCTTGGACAAGAATGCAAGGAGGGAACCCAAAAAGGTCAGGAACTGGGCAAACCCTTATATATATATTATGTATAGGTATTTATATATATATATCATCTGGAASGACGCTGAGAAAACAAGAGATCGCAGCGGTATCTACCGTAAAAAGGAGCTACGTAGCTTTCAGAGTCACACCAAGAAGGAAGCACACAGCAGAACAAAGTGGGGGACAAACGGGGACAAACTGGTGTTTTGGGGTGGCCTTTTCCTGTGGGAGGGATCAGGTGGGGCACGGGTCTCAGGGCCAAGGGCCCTCATACACCCGCTGGGAGCCCCAGGAGCTCTGTGCCCTCCACTGGGAGCAGGGATGGGGTCTGGGGGGTACAATGCTTTTGTGGGGCCAGGTGGGACCTGCTTCCAGCGGGCTGGTTCTGCTCACCCAGATGGTGGCACCTGGTGGGTTCCCTGCTCAGGTCCCCCATGAACAACCTACAGAGACCTGAGCACCCGTCACCAGAGCCAGGGCTGTCCTTGCTGTGCCCCACGGCGGGCACAGGAGGGGCTGGGTGCTGCTGCTGCTCCAGCAGCTGAGGCTGGTGGCCAGCATTGGGGTCATGCAATGACAGGGTCTCTGTGCTGAGTGCCAGAGGCAAAAGCCACCCGGAATCTGTGGCCAGATGGGGCCCCACAGCCCGGGGGGAGCCAAGCCCTTGAGAGACACCCCACTCAGTGTGCAGGCAAAATGCTGGGGGTGTGGGGTGTGGATTTGGGGAGCCACAGTGGGTCTGGCCAGCTCTGTGGACACTGGAGTGCTCCCTCCATCCCATGGGTCACCCCACACCGCCAGCACCTTGCAGGGATGCACCTTGCAGGGCAGAGGGTGCTGAGGGCTCCCCAGCACAGTGGGGCCAGTGTGTCATCTTATTGCTGATGGCTCCACGGTGGTGACACCCACGGGTTGTGACAAAACTTGAGGTGGGATTTGCTGTGTGACATCCCCTAAAACAGCAGCCCTGGACCGTGGTGGGCTCAACCCAAGASCCAGGAGTGGAACTGACGGTGTGGCAGCCACAAAGCCAGCCAATTCCCCCTCCCCGTGCATTCCTGGTGGCGGGCGGTAATTGTCCTTGCAGCAAGGGACAAAGAAGTGCCACCACAGGCGAGGGCATGGGCAGAGGCAGGGGGACACTCGCGCCACCCTCCTGCCCTCCCAGCTTCTGGAGAAGGGCTGATCCCTCTTCACTTGCCCCAGGGCAGCCCTCGGGGTACATGGCCAGGGCGAAGAGACAGTTTGGGATGTGATTTCTCACAAGGCTCAGCTAGCTCTGGGGTAGCAGATCCTGGGTGTGCTGGGGAATCCTGTGCTAGCTCTCCCCAGAGAGGGCCATCAGGGAGAAATGAAAATTGCATCCTTAGRCACAGACCATGACCCCCAGTAAGTGCTGCTCCCTCTTCCTCTCTTCCTTTTGACTTGGTCAGCCATCAGTTGAACCTGGCAGACCAACCTACCTCCTGTGTCCTCTCCACGTGCTGTCCCATCCCATCCCAACATCCTGTCCCCATCTCACCACCCTGACCCTGCTACCCCATCCCGGCCCTGTCCCCCTGCCACCCACCCTCCCAAGCCGGGGCCGAGCCGATGCTCGGGAGGGTGAGGACCAACGCAGAACCATGTGTGACTGCTGGACGAAGCCCCTCTCCTTCTCCTGTAGCAGACAAGGGGATGAGGCCGATGGCAAAGAAGACAAATTGACCCCGAAGAAGCGAGGGCCCTGGTGGAGGATGTCCACGGGGCGGGTGGGTGCTGGCGGGATGCTGACRGATGGGAGATGGCTCTGAAGGAGACGTCGGCAGCGGGCGTGGACCTCAGCACGATACCTCCATGGTGTGGTTGATCTGCCCCATGGCCTCGGTGCTCTCCGAGTGGGTGCAGGCACGCGGGCGGGTGCCATCCACGGAGCTGGCGCTGGTGAGGGAGGCCGTGCGGGAGCGTGCCAGGCGGGTCATGCTGGCAGAGGGCACTGCACGGGCACAGAGAGATGGCGGCGGTGCTCAGCTCCCTCTGAGAGCCTGGGGGACCTGAGCCAACGCTGCCACCAGCCCTGCTCCCCGATGCCATCGAGCCTGGGCACAAGCTTGCAGCAAGCAGTGCTGTGGCAGCATGAGAGACAGCAGGGCAGGGGTGCTCTGGGGCACGCTGGGCTCTCTCCTGGGCATGCAACCTCTGCGCATCAGGCAGGTGCGACCCCTGMGTACCACACTCCAGGAAAGGAGTGAGCTGGGATCGGAGCTCCCCTGGCTCCCCGGCRTGTGCAGGGAAGGTGACACCCTCCCCCAGCCAGGATGGCAGTGGGCACAGTGGGCACGCTGCCCAGACTGTGCCTGCGTGGAGGGGGAACTCTCAGAATGCCATTTGCCAGCCCGCAGCCCCGGCTCAGAGTGCCATCGCAGGCAAAGCGGAGCGAGGCCGTGGGCACCCGGCTGGGAAGGGCCGGTGCTGTGGCCAGGCTGCTCCCCAGGGCGCCCGGGCAGCGCGGGGGCACCGGCCAGGCAGGCTCCATGCAGCAGCGGGCACGGGCCGAGCAGCACTGAGCGGTACCTGTGCCTCCACTCAGCCGCCGGTCCTTCAGGTGGGTGACTGGCAGGGGGAGCGGGATAGGGGCAGAGAGAGAGGGTCAGCCCTGCCAGCCGCTCCGCTGGCCCAGAGCCCCTGCCCTGCCCACGTGTGCCCGCACACGGAGCTGTCCCTGAGCACGCACACGGCACACAAACACACACACACATACACAACACAGACCTGCACACACATGTGCACATGGACTTCACATGCATGCACACACAGGTAAAACACAGACCTGCACACACACACTCACAGGTCATAAACTGAGCACACACACACAAGCACACAGATCTTTGCACATGGGCTCTGCTTGACTTTGTTGCACACACACGGCCCTTGCTCATGCATGCCACACACACACGTGCACACCGACACAGGGAGCCTGACACACACGTATGTGTACACATCTGTGTGCACACAGAGCCTGTGCACCCCATGGCCCTGCAGACACACAGACATCTTCCACAGCTGTACACACGGACAGACATCTTCCACAGCTGCACACACAGCACCACACGCACATGCAGCTCTGCACCAGGATGGGCACGCAGGGGTGCCAGGCTCCCGTCCTGCAGGTGTGTGCACACAGGCACACTCACACGGGCACACAYACCCGCCCCAYRCCCAGCCCCGGCACTCACTGTAGCCCATGCCTTGCAGGAAGTACTTGAAGGCTTCGGTCAGCTTGCCAGGCTGTAGGGAGAGAGCAGGCTGAGCTCAGCTGAGGCAGCACCGAGGCTGAGATCCCTGCTCAGCCCCGAACTGCTTCTGGCAGCCCATCCCCAGCTAGCCAGGGACAGCACCAGTGCATGTCTCAGGGCCCAGTAYGCCCAGTTAACTGGGGAAATTGTGAGGGCTCACCTGTGTGACCTGGGGCAGCCCACCGGAGTCAGCCATCTGCAGAGAGAAGGTTGTGCTTAGTATGGCTGCACCACCCACCAGCCCCCAGTGCCCGCTGGCAGGGTACCAGTGCTGGGGTCACCCTGCTCTCCCCATACACCCCCAGCTCCAAGGTCCAGGATGGACATGGAATGCCCTGCAGCTCTGGGGCAGAAGGTAATGGGGCATTTCATGGGCAGCAGGGACCTTCTGGCTGCCCCTTGCCACCAGCCTACCTTCAGGAATGTGGTGTTGGTAGGATCCAGCTTGGAGTTACACTCCACCTGTGGGCACAAGAGAGATGATATTAGCACCCTAGGGTGACCTGGGCCAAGCAAAAGTTGCCCAGATGTACCACCTCTGGCCCACAGCATTCCAGCTGGGGCAAACCCCACCCAGCCAGGAGGAGACGGAGCACTGCACGAGCCCTGAGCCTGCAGGACCACCATCCCCTGCCATGGGACAGAGGGGACTTTCCTCCTGCCAGCTTTGGGCAAGGGCAGGGACTGCAAAGGGAGGTGAGGGGGGGCTGGTGAGGCATTCTGTGTCACAGCCGTGTGTACATTATACATGTGGCAGAGCAGAGCTGTGTGCCTGCAGTCACACATTGTGCCCAAATGTGGCCACCTGCACTGCACCTGTGGCTGSTGTGCAAGGGTGACAACCACGTGGGTGTGTGCAGGCACACAYGTGTGCCAGCGGCTGCATGGATGCACACGGCTGAGCAGGGAGTGTGCCCGTGTGCTGACACACCTGAGTGTGCACATCGTGAGCACATCTGGGCACGTGAAAAAGGGGAAGCATCCCAGGTGTGGCACAGCTGCACAGGTGCCCACAGCAGCAGGAAGGTTTGTACACAAGCACACCCCTGCTCCCCAGAGCTGCCGTGTGCCAGAACAGGCAGTGAACACRCGTGTGCCCGTGCGTGGGCACCGCCCGCCTGTCACCCCGCGATCACTCACCACCCCCTCTTCAGCGGGCGCGTTGTCCCCGACCACCAGCATCACGGGGCAGCTGCGAGTGACAAAGAACCTGGTCAGGGTTTGGCCTGGGTGAACCCCACCGCCCCAGGACCCCTCTGTGCCTCGCCAGCACGACTCTTACCGCAGCGTCTTGGCATTGGGCACAGTCCCRGGCCGGTTGATGTCCAGGTCCCTGCGGCTGATGGAGGAGAAAGACCAGTGTGAGCCCATGGGCAGATGCCACCACCAATGCCACAGCACAAGAATCGGGCCACTGCCAGCCCCGAGAAGCAGCAGCCTGTCCCGTTATCCCAGCATCATGCACATGGAGGATGCCACGGCCATCTCTGCCATGCAGAGCCTGTGCCACAGGATGGAGCACCCAGCAGAGTGGCAGGGCTGGCAACCCCTGCATGGGACAGCAGCTCTGACCCCTTTCCCATATCTGTGCCAGAACACAGTGCAGGAGGAGACTGGGGGATGTGTACCCATGGCTGGGGGCTCTGGCACAGGTACCATCACTCCCCCATGTCCAGAGACAACTTTGCACTGCCCCTGCACGCACCCAACAGGGGTCTGGGCTCCCACAGTGACCCCAGAGCCACCCACCCGCACTGCAGCCCCTGGCCCTGGCACAGACAGCCCAGCAGCCCACTCACCTGTTGTACACGTTGAGGAAAAGCTGGAGGTTGAACTGGTTCACCACGCTGACGATCTGCTGCCGGTAACTCTGCACCAACTCCGTGCTGTTCATCAGCTCTTCCTGTGCCGGCAAGGGATGGAGATCAGGGTGGGTGCTGGGGTTGCACCCTGCTCCCCCTGTCCTGCCCACACCGTGCCAGCCAGCATGGATGAGGAGGAGGATGCTGGGCAAGGCAGCTGGGCACGGAGGTGCTGCAGGCACAGCCGGGCAGGACATGGGCACGAGTCACACACCCATCAGGGTGAAGCCTCAGAGCAGGCAGGGCTTGACTAACCCCAACCCTGCACATGGGACAGGTCCAGTGGCACTGTGGCACCTGGCAGGGCACAACCTGGGTGGCCCAGCTGGATGCTGGCCTGGGGCTGGTGGCAGGGGCCCGGCAGGACACACAGCCCTTACCTGGCTGAACAGGTGGGACAGGACAAAGTCCGGCAGCGTGCTGGTGAGCCCGGAAAGCTGTGGAGGGAGCACAGGGAGTTATGGCACTGCCATGGCTGCCTCCTGCCCCAGGAAACCATCAGGACCAGGAGGAGGGGTCAGTGCCCTGCCCACCTTGGCAGCTGCCCAGTCAATCCAGCCTTTGCCGTTGGGGTCGATGTTCATCAGGACCAACCCTTCGACCAGGTCAGGGAAGATGAGCTGCAGTGATGAGAGGGGAGAGGCTCAGAGAGGGTGGCAAGTGTGCCCTGGGCAGCCCCCCACCACAGCCACTGCACAGGATTGCACAGAGCTGATGTGACCCTGTCCTGCGAGCCACGGGAGACCTGTAGCAAGACTGCCGAGCCCCTGTGGCTGTGGCACTGCCCTCCTGGGTCCCCCAGCTCTCCAGGAGCAGCAGCAGAGACTGCCTGGAGGTATCAGCTCCTGCTCAGCCCCATGCCCTGGGCTGACAGCAGGCACACAACTCGGGGCCAGCCYACCCCAGCCCCAGGCTCACCGCAAACTTGGCCAGCACGTAGGCTCCTGCCCCAACACCGATCCCGATCACGTACTTGAACCTGGAAATACGGAGAGATGTGAATGGGGGCACAGTGAGCTCCAGCACAGCTGCCCTGGGACACCCCTCCACCTGCAGCAAGAAGACTTGCAGGATGCCAGTTCACAGGAACAGTTCCCCCAGCCCCAAACCCTTCTCCCTGCCCAGGAACTTCAGCCAGCAGCTGTGGAAGAGAGGCTAACTCACCCAAAATGCTGCACCACGCTGGGTAACATGGCAGCCAGCTGGTCCATGGATGGATACTGGTACCTGTGGCACAGGGAGGCACAGGATGGTGGTTATGGACCCTGCTCAGAGCAGGATGTCTGGGACAGGGCAGCTGGGTGGCCTGAAATGGGCAGGGAAATGCCACCCACCTGCAACCACCCTATTGCCCASCCTGGGCCAGGCTTTGGCACAGTTTGGAAAGACCCACAGGTCTGCCAAAAACCCAAGGGGCAGGGGGGTGACATCGCAGCAGGCACAGGGARCCCCTGCAGCTGGCACCTACCCCTGAGGGAACTGTGAGGCTCCTGCCTGCTGGCCCGGCGCGTCCACGTGGCACACCACAAAGTGCTTCGTGATCTCTTGCATGTCCTCGTAGTTGAAGAAGGTGTTGAAGCAAAGCTTGTCTGTCAAAGGGCAGGTGGGTATGAGAGACCAAACACCCCAGCACTGGGGCCTGGGGAGCCAGGGGAGCATRGACAGGGGCTGCCTGCCCTCCCACTGCCCTTCAGCCAGGAGGTGACATGCCACCAAAGCCATCCCATCCCCTTCCCTCCAGGCTCCTTGACCCCATAGATGAGACCACAGCTACTGTCAGCAAGGGCTGCATCCCTGCAGGTGTCAGGAGGCAGGGGGATGGCTGGACACAGCCAGGAGAACGAGAAATTTGGAGTGACCACACTGGTGAGCTCAGAAGGATGGGATTGGGGGATACAAAGCCCAGGGCTGCACGATGACCCAGTGAGCAGCAGGATTAGCAGCCTGGGGTATTAGCCCTRTCCAAAATCCCCAGAAAGGGCTGCATTTGAGGAACAGGCTTGGAAAGAGTCAAAGAAACATCMCCATTGCTGCTGTGGACAGGCCCCCATCACTGCAGTGGGATCCAGACACTGATGGGGCTTGGAGGGGACCTGTCCCACGGCATCAGTGCGGGGCCATCCCTCCCAAAAGGTGRGGTGAGGCGGGTTGTGAGGCCCATGGCAGCCAGCGTGACGCGTGCCTGAGCAGCCAGAGCTGCTGCAATGGTGACACAGCTCATGTCAGTGACTCAGCCTCAGCCGCCGGCGGAGCGGGAGATGCCTCTCCCCACTCACAGGGAATTGGGCATCCTGGCTCAGCTGGAGGGCACAGGGCTCTGGGCTGMAGGCTGGCACAAAGTGCAGCATCTCCACATCCAGAGCCCCAGCTCAGGGTCTCTCCTTCCCTGCTTCTTCCAGTCCCTTTGGTGCCCCACTCTGCCMTGCTGCCAGCTGGGTCCATGCTCTGAATCCCAACGGGCTGGCAGCAGTGGGGACCAGCCCAGCATCCCCCGTGTCCCTTCCCTGCCTGGCGTGGGCAGGCTGGCAGCCACCACCGGGGTGGCCGAGCACTCCTGGCYGTGGGCTTTGTGTCCAGCTGGGCATCCAAACCCCCCCGGTGCTTTCAGATGCCTGGGGGACCCGAGGTGAAGGAGCTGAGGCAGGGGCGATGTGCTGGCACCCCGTGGAGCCTCGGGCTCAGCCCTGCTGCCCTGCACCCCCAGCCCAGCTGCAGCACTCACGGTTGAGGCCCACATCGTGGTAGGTCAGGATGGCCGGGCGGTTGCCCTTGGGAGAGCCCCGGATGACCACGTGCAGCAGCCCGTAGGGGGTCTCAATGTCATGTTCCTGGGGAAGAGGAGAGATGGGGTGATGCCCACCCGCCCTAAGAATCCTTTCATCCTCTCCTGCCCCGCCATCACACCCTGCACTGCTGCTTCCCCGCACGGCTGGGTCCCGTGGGAAGGCAAGGGAAAAAGGAGCAGCTGTCCCAGGGAAAAAAAAAAA
>NW_026623510.1:436658-494031 GCF_030028575.1 Malurus melanocephalus
TTAAGATTGGACATGTGTGTCATGGGATGGGATCACAGGATGGTATCAAGGGATGGATCCAAGAGGGCTTGAGAGAGGAGGATAAGTGAATGGGACAGATGGACCACCAGACAGGAGAGATCTTCAAGGGGTTGAGACTGAGGAAATTTTGGTAACAGGATTCACAGCATGGCCCAGTTGGGTGCAGATTTGCTGTATCTGGGACAAATAGGCAGAGGTCAGACCCTGGATGGCACTCYAGGAAACACTGCAACCAGGTCCCAAAATTACAGATAAAGTAACTTTAAACCCCCTGTCTGACATGGCAGTGCCCCCACAAAGAGATGAAAACTACCCCGTGCCTCAGTTTCCCGGCCTAGGAGGGCTCCAGCCTTGACACCCTGGCCCTTGTTCCCAGCCAGCAAAGGAAACTGAGCTCAGGTGTCTCCAAGGACGAGGCACCAGAGGTCCCCTCCAGATGCCCAAGACTGCCAGCAGTCTGCCAGCAGCGAGCTCCAGGCCGGATCTGGTGGGTGCAGGAGCATCCTGAGCAGGGCAGGCAGGGCAGGGGATGATGGCAGGGAGCCCAAGCATCACAGGGTGCCCAAGCATCCTCGCTGCTGGCACTGGCAGCCCCAGGGATGGGCTGATGGGAGGGGAGCAGGTACGTGGATGCTCACGCRGGTTACGCGCCACCAAGGACTCTGAAGGACACGGGCCTTGGGTGGGAGGAACAGGGGCTCCTCACTGCAGGGCCCCCCATCACTGAGACCTGCTGTCCATGGGGGAGCACAGCACCCTAAGGCGGGTCCAGGGCTCTGTGGTGACATCTCTTGGCTTCCAAGGGCACCCTGACCCCAGCCCTCATCCTCAGCTGTCCCTYCAGCCCCTGCAGCTGCATCAGGCAGAAGTCCATGAGCAGCGACATCCCTCTGCAACAACAGACTGAGGCAGAGGAAGGGCCTGGCCCAAGGTCACAAAGCAGACGGAATCCATGTGGTCTGATCCTGCTGCCTCCTTGCCATCACCCTGCCCCTGGTCCCCATCACAGCCCCAACAGCTCAGCTTTCAATCCCACCCCAAAATCACGTGCCCAAGGTAGCAGATCCACCCTCAGCACTGCTCCCTCCTGCCCTCCAGCCCCTGCCAAGCCATGCACATCCTGCCCGTGGTGCAGCCTCTGCAGCACCGCTGGGTACCACGGCCCTGCCCTTTGCCGCAGGGATGCTCGCCGGGGAAGAGGCTCGGGATGCAGGGGATGCAGGCAGCGAGGAGAGAGGGGCACAGAAAACCCACAGCCCCAGCGAGGAGGGGCGTGGGGCTCACAGCACCCAGGGGTGTCTGACAGAGCCCATCCATGTCCAGGGTCACTGCTCACCGCTGCAGTGCTCCCACCTCACTCACCCCTCTGCACCCGCCTGTTGCCATYGGGTGTTGCCATCACCGCAGAGGCTGGAAAGCAACCGAGGGTCGCTCCCAAACGACCAGAGACCCTCTCCCTCTGCAGCCCAGGGGGTGGGCGAGGGGCAGCGTGCCCCCAGTCAGCCCACAGCCCACAACTGCTCACCCTCGGCCTCGGCACAGCATCCCTGCCGGCCTCGGGGAGGACACGCTCAAGGACAATGCGTCCCCAAAACCTGCAGCACATCAGGGATGCGGCAGCAGGGCTGGGAGCAGGAAGGGCTCCCCAACAGCGGGTCCTCCCTGCCCCAAAACCTGCCTGACCCACACCGAGCCCTGCTGGGTGCAAAGGCCCAGCCCGGGCAAGCAGGAGAGACACGCTGGGGCAAAAGAGCCGGGAAGGGAGGGCAGCGAGCAYGGGCACGGCGGTACCTACCCCATCCCAGCACTCGGGCATGGTGAGCAGCGGGGCGGCCGGGGATGCTCGGGCGCTGKGGGCCAAGCCGGAGGTTCCGCTGCTGGGCACGGTAACACAGCGAACGAGAAGAAGCAAAGCTCTGCGCTGGCTCAGCCCCTCGCCCGGATTTATAGCGGAGCCCCAGCCCTGCGCTAAGCCCTCCCTCTCCCTTCCCCCTCGGCAGGTTTGGCCTCCATTGCGGGCGAGCGCCGCGATGGAGCCAGCGCTCAGCCATTGGCTGCCGCGGGAATTATTCATGCTCCAATTGGCCCCAAATACCCTTGTTTATGAAGAAAAACCGCCTGGCACCGTGCGGTACCTTCTCCATCTTCCCTCTTTCGGGCACAGGCGGGCTGTCTGGAGCCGCATCCCGGCGCGGGCAGGGCAGCGCTCCCTCCCTGTGCCCGCTGCGCACCGCGGGCTCCAGCCCCACAAAAACCCCACAAAAACACCACACGGATGAGCCTGCAGCCCGGCCAGGGCCCTGCAGCCACGCTCCGGCCCCGGGCAGCACACACACGGCCACAGATGGGCACGGGCACGGCTAAAAAACAGGAGAAGGACACGGCAGGCGAGCTGTGCCACCCACACGTGACCACGCGTGTGCATGCACAGGAACACGTACGGACACGGACACGGACACACAGGGGCCGGGAAAAAACGGGAAAACTGGAAACATTAATGCCATACCCCAACATGCACCCCACAAAATGCTTGTGCATTCTGCCAGGGCCAGGCCTTGTGCGTGTGCATGTGTGTCAGTGCGTGTTCCTGCACATGTATGTAGTGGTCACGCGTGTACCAAAAGCACACCTGCTGCATCCTCCTCCCGTGGGCTCAGCATGGATGCCATGGTCATCACCAATGCTCACGGACACCAGAGCCTTGTACGTGTATGTGTGTGCTCAAAGGGCACACACATGCACACAGGGCACACACATGTACACCTGTAAACGCTGCCCAGACACCTGTGTTACCTCGCCCAGTGGCACAGTGATTCCACCTGCTGCAGGATGATGGCACGCAGGGGATGGCCAGGATGTCCAGGATGTCCCAGGACATTGCCAGTGGCAGGTAAATAAAGCAGGAGGAAAGGCGAGCCAGCAGCACCGAGGGCATGGATTGTGACCCTGGGCTGACACATGCTGTGCACACACACACACACACACACACACACACACACACACACACACATGTGAGTATTCCATGTGCACATGTGTGCAGGCAGATGGTTTCTTCCCTGATTTTAATGAGGCCTCATGCCACCACAGCCCCAAAAGCCTCCCAGCAGTCTCTGAGTGCCCTTTCCCTGCACCCTGCCTGCCCCTGCCCAGCTTGGCATCACCAGCACAATTCTGGGCAATGATGGGTAGGGAAGGAGCCTCATGGTCCCTTCAGTGCCCTTCAGAGACCCACTAAAAGCCATGTCCTACAAATGAATCAGGGCTGGGCAGCCCGGTGTGGGCGTGGAGGAAGGACAGACAGGCAGAGGGATGGCATTCACCCTGCCTCCAACAGTGAGGCTTTGCTCTGCTGCTTTGCTTTGCTGTTTTGTCCCATCTCTGAATGAAGATTTGATGGGGAAGCTCAGCTCCCAGGTGGTTCCTGGCACTCCAGGTGCCATTTTTGCTTGCCCCAGCCCTGCTTCCTGTAGAGCCAAAGACTGTGACAGCCACAGCCCCCGAGAAAAAAACAAGAGATGCAGAGGGACAAAAAAAGACAGAAAGTGGCTAAGAAGGGGTGGAAGAGCCAAGATGAATCCAAAAGAGCTGCAGGGAGATGGGAGGGCTGAGCAAGGCTGACTCTGCTTGAATAGCATCAAATGGGATCGCCACCCCCTTGGCTACTAGCCCATTTGCCTGGCAGGTGGCCCAGACCTCCTGCTGGATCCAGGGCACCCAGGTCCCAGGGCACCCGCCCCCAGCTCTCCTGAACCTTGGCTGATGTCCCAGGACCTTTATTTTGGCTGGTGGCAGCATTGGGGGCTCCCCAGTCCCCCCCACTGCCCCAGCCAGGCCCAAGCTTCCCATCGAGTGCCTGGCTCTAGAGAGGAGCAGAGGGACAGTGATGAGTAAAGATGGGGGCTGGACCGAATTGTCCCAAGGAGGTGAGCCTGGAAAATGGGGTAAGATCTCCCCAGGGAATGGCAGGCAGCCCCCAGCCTTTGCACTGAACCAACTTGCAAAAGTCAGAGTGGGGAAAAGAAGGGGATTGCCTTGGCATAGCCCAGGAAACCATCCCATCCCTTCCCTGAGGCTCTTGGAGGGGAACCAAGAGGACGAAGAGCCTGGCTGGCTTGGGAAAAGCTGCCTTGATCRTTGCCCAGTTCCTTTTTTAGGTCCTGAGGGCATGGAGGTGCAACCCTGTGGCATTTGCTGCCCAGAACTGCTCCACTTGGGCTCCACCAGGGACACAGCTCAGTGCCACCACCAGCCAACCCCTGAAACATGCAACCATTGTCCTGGGAGGGTCATTGCTCTTAACATCCCCTGCGTGCCAAACAGGGCCTGCCCCAGCACAGCTGAGCCATYCTGGTGCCTGTGGTGCTGCTGAGAGCTCTGGGCAGCCTGGCACTGCCCCCTCCCTGCCCTCCTYRCCTCCCTCTCCTTCTCACTCTCACTTTGGTGATCCCAGGAGGTTTGGTTTCCCCTCCAGTGGCCAGAAGAGCAAGGAGCCCCATGGACCCTGCTGCTCCCAGCCCAGCCCTTMACCAGCTTTGGAGCTGCTGGGGAGKGCCATTTTARTTATTTTGTGGCTTTCAAGAGGGCCATCATATACCTCCCACTCTGTGAGCCACAGCAGTCACCACCCAGCATCCTGCCAAAATGCCTCGCTCCCTGACTGGCTGCACCCTCCTACATGCTTGGGTGACAGACACTGAGTCGGCCAGCCCCAAAATCCTGGGCACTGCTAAAAGAGGGACCTGTGCTCCCCTGCCCTTATTCCAGGATGAATGAAATCCACGTTTATTTTGTCCTTATAGGCTGTTGTTTCAGGCCGTACCTGMAGGGGCTCAGCCAGCACCACCCAGTGGTCCCACCCCTGGCAAAGTGGCAGCAAACAGCCTGAAATCAATCACTGCTGTCCCCTGGGAGGGGAACGCTCTGGGAGAGGGACAGGCAGCAAGCTGGCAGCCCCACTACCCTCCCTCCCCACCAGCCTGGTGTCCACAGAGGGAGCCTGGGGCAGGATGAGCCTGGGCAGAGGTGTGAGAGCGATGCTGACCAGCATGGGAGCCAGGCACAGGCTGAGCTCCCAGGAGACCCAGAGCTGTGTCATGGGGCTCCTCTGAGAGGAGAAATGGAGGGACAGCATGGGCAGGTGCCAGCCAAGGGAGCAGAGGGGCCCTGCTCTCCAGGAGAGGTGGGTGGCATAGGGGGCAATGCCCCAGCCCTCCAASAGAGAAAGAGGCTTTCAAACATCCTTATGTAAGCAGGGAGCTGGCATTGCCKGGGAAACCATTGCCATGGCGATGGCAGAGGGGCTGGAAAAGCAGCTCGGCCTTCCTGGGAAGAGATTGCCTGTTTTAAAGGTTTTGTCCCCAGCCCGTGGCCAAGTGCCCACCGGCCACAGAGAAAGAKCCTGGCAGCATCACCCATCCCCTCCTGACAGGGACCGTGATGGATGAGCAGCCCCATGTCCAGACACTGACCAGGCACATGAAGGAGGGGACAGTAACACCCCTGAGAGCACTCAGCTGCTGTCCCCTGTGAAACCCAGGGGTGGGCAGCACCTCCCGTGGCTGCTCCTACCTTCCAGTCCGTGTCCACAGCGGAGAGGAACACATCCGAGTTCTCCTGGGGTGAGAAGGAGCCGTTAGGGACAGACACCCTCACTTTGGCAGCACCCTCCCACTCTCACAGCCCCCTGACACCACAGGCACCCCCTCCCCGGGCTGCAGGGGACACATGTGCACACACACACACCACACACACACCTCTGCAACAGCTGCACGTGTGTTAACTGCGTGTGTGCACATGCATAGGCGTGTGTTAGCATGATGTGCAACATCTGCACACACACACACACACCAAACATCATCCCACCAAACCAAACCTGTGCTCAGCCACGCAGGCTCATCGACACCAGCACACACACACAGATGTGCACCTAAAAGCAGTACATGCACACAGATGTGCACCTAAAACCATCACACGCACACAGATGTGCACCTAAAACCATCACACACACACAGATGTGCACCCAAAACCAGTTCATACACACAGATGTGCACCCAAAACCATCACACGCACACAGATGTGCACCCAAAACCAGCACACTCACACAGATGTGCACCCAAAACCATCACACGCACACAGATGTGCACCTAAAACCAGCACACACACAACAGATTTACACCCAAAACCAGCACACTCACATATGTGCACCAAAGCCAGCACACACACAGATGTGCACCCAAAACCATCACATGCACACAGATGTGCACCCAAAACCATCACATGCACACAGAGGACCACCCAAAACCATCACACACACACAGATGTGCCCCCAAAACCAGCACACACACACAGATGTGCCCCCAAAACCAGCACACACACACAGATGTGCCCCCAAAACCAGTGCATACACACAGATGTGCACCCAAAACCAGCACACACACTGATGTGCACCCAGAACCAGCACACTCACAACAGATTTACACCCAAAACCAGCACATGCACACAGATGTGCACCCAAAACCATCACATGCACACAGATGTGCACCCAAAACAGCACACACTCACAGATGTGCACCCAAAACCAGCACACACACACAGATGTGCACCCAAAACCAGCACATACACACAGATGTGCACCCAAAACCAGCACACACTCACAGATGTGCACCCAAAACCAGTGCATACACACAGATGTGCACCCAAAACCAGCACACACACACACAGATATGCACCTAAAACCAGCACACGCACGCAGAGAACCACCCACATGCCCAAAACCAGCACACAAGCCCTCCCAAGCTCCTGCCGTGCATCCCGGTGCCCCACAGGCAGGAGGCAGAGCTCACCAAACTCACCAGCTCGGTGTCCTGTCCCCGCAGCAGCGGCTTCTCCTCGGTGAAGCGCAGCTCGTGCAGCCCTGCCATGGTCATCTCCTGCAGCAGCAGCCCTGCCCAGGGCAARGGAGATGTCAGGGCAGGTCCTGCCTCACTCCTCTTTGCCCTCTGGAGCCTCGTGGGTCTCCCTCACACAGGGATGGGACCCAAATGAGCCTCACTCCACCCATCTAGTGTGGGGACTTGGTGCTTCAGCTTGAGCAGGGGCTGCAGGGAGCCCYTCTGCCTCAGCTCCCAGCTCCTACCCAGGGCCAGTTCTCCCAGTTAAGGACAAACCTGTCTCCAGGGCATGATCTTGGGCCAAACTGAGGGACCAACCTCATGTGTCCGTGCTGGTCACCTCAGTAAGCACCCAGTCCAGAGCAAGAACATCCAAATTCCCTTCCCAGCTTACAGCATCGGTCTAAGATGGAAAATCCAACTTTTTGGCCAGTTTTAGGCTGCAGATGGGGACAGCCAGAATGAGGGGTGATGTTTCTCAGCCATGCTGGGAGGCAGAGGGATGTTCCAAGCAGAAAGAGAGCAGAGAGACGGACAGAAGTTTGTATAGCAATGATGGGAGAAATCCAAATGCGAAGCCTTTGCTCCCAAAGTCTTCTCCTTGCCGTGAATCAGGTGCTGGTCACTCGGTGCCTCTGCCCCACACTTGGAGGGACAGACTTCATGGAGCTGTCGCTTGGCAGCGGTGTGAGAYCAGGAGCTGCTGACCCCAACCAACACTGACATCTCCAAAAACAGCCCCAGGCACAAACCCAGCTCAGAGAGCAAAAGAGAGCAAGGAGATCAGCAGCTGGTTGCACGTAGAAGGTAAAACACATGAGGACACAGGGAACAATCCAGGCTCCCCGGTGTTTTAATGGGATGTGGCCCAGTRTAAGGGAATTATCTGCACTCAGGCAGGATCCACACCTCAGGCACTGCCTTTGCAGCCTCTCTTTTCACCCTTTCCACAAGCCCAAGCMTTTGGAGAAGTTGTTGCTTCTCCAAATGAGCCAGCACTGATCCCACCCATCTCAGCTGTCCCCCACTGTGCAGTCTCCCCAGATACAACAGGGGTGGTTTGGGCTGTACCCAAAACCACCAGCAGACACAGACCAGCAGACACGGACCCATCCCCACAGCCTYGACCGAGCCTGCTTCACACTTTGTYCACCTCCAAACCTAGATCAGCCCGGGCTGACAATGTGGAAAGGCCAAGAAATGCCACGAGCATTGCAATGCCACCAGGAATACAGGAGCTGGTCRTTAGCTCCCCTCCAAAGCCGGGTTTTGCTCCTCTGACCGGGTTTGCCTTTCAAAACTCAAGCAGGCTGTGCCACCTGCCTGCTTTCTGCAGACACGGCACTTTGCCTTGCTCCTTGGGAGCCATCCAACAATCCAGAGCTGTTTGGAGGGAGAAACACCCCTGCGAAGCCTCTCGAGATTCCCAGGGCACCCAGCACAGGAGTCTCCATGTCACCCCCTGCACAGAGGGTCCCACCAGGCCAGGAGTGTCAAGAGGTGCCACCAGCCCCATGGAGAGGCACAAGCGAGGGGCACAATGCTCCAGGCTGGGCTGCTGCTGCTGAGGAAATGGCTTTGAGCATGGGGACAGCCCTGGCCTGCAGCCCACCAGCACAGCCGAGCCGACACAGCCTGCAGAGCCACCAACCCAGCAACCCCACAACCCCAGGGGGAAAAAACAGCAGAAAAATCAGCCTCACCGATAGCTGGGTCTGGAAGAGAGCAGGAGCGTCCCGCGCTGAGCACACCRAGCCACCGTGTGGCCCCAGGGTGGCTGGGAACAGCACTTAGTGTATGGTGAATGCCTTTATTAATTACAGCCTGCAGCTAATATGGGAGGGAGGGTGGCTGAGYGAGGAGGAAAGGCCCYGTGACCTTGCTTGCGTGGTGGGGGRAARSYKGSYKGGGRAGGGACRTGGTAAAGCCCTGCACCAACCAGCATCCCCAGCATGGGATGGATGGTCTCCTAAAGTGGKGCTGAGTGCAGGGATGGAGGAGAGATCAGTAAGTCAGGGAGTCCCAGGGGTGCCACAGACCATCAGCAGGGTCACAGCCATGCTGCCACATTCCCTGAGTGCTCTGCTACCCTGTGCTAGGGTAACATGTCCAGCAATAAGCCATTTTTCTTCCAGCTCACCCCAATGTCCCCAAGCACCCATTCCCAGGGTGCCACCYCGAACAAACCCCTCTCTGCTCCCCCTCTGCCTTCCCAGTGTGGTGCCAGTTTCCTAGGCACGGCTGGGATGTGTCTGTTCCCTAATTCCCAATCAGTCACAAGCCCAGCAGGACATAAGTGCTCTGTCTGGGACTAATGCTCTGCCTCACCAGGGCCCTGGCACTGTGTCTATAGCTGGGGACAAGAACAGCCACATTGGCTTACCTTCCCCAGGGATCTGCAGCCCACTGCTGGCTGGCATGCTGGAGGAGAACCAGCTTGTAGCAACAYTATTATTATTATTATTATTATTATTATTATTATTATTATTATTATTATTATTATTACTTCATGACCACAAGCGCTCCATTTCACACTCGGCAGCGTGTTTGGTGCCAAGGCAGGGATCCCCTCCCTGTCACAGTAGTCCCTGCAGCGGTACCTGCGTCCTGCCCTGGCTCGGATGTGGCACCCACAGGATGTTGGCACGGACGCTTSGGGCTGACTGAGCAGCGTGCAACCAACAGGCAGACAAATCGGGAGAAGTGAGAGCTGGCCCCTGCCAGGCAGCGGAGCCAAGGCAGCCTTCAGCGAGGCTGGCAGAGGGAGGAAGGGAACTTGCAGCTCAGTCTGAGCCTCGGACGTGCGCCCACAGCGTTGCCCCCGGGGGAGCCGCGATGGGGTGAAGGAAAAGCCCRGTGTGACACAGCCTGGGCCACATCCCGCCCCACCGGTGCGGCAGGAACACCCCCAGCCTGCTCTGTCCCCGCGAGGGGCACAGCTCTGCACCCCAGCACCCCCACACAGCGGCCGGACAGTGAGGTCCGGCTGACGGACACGGGACTGGGCAGCCACACGGCGAGAGCCACACCGGGGGAGCGGTGCCGCCGGGGCMGGGGCAGAGCAGCGCAGGGTCTGGGGGTGGCGGTGGCAGCAGGGGCTTTGTCGGGGCTCAGGCTGTCTCGCKGTGGCTGTTGCTATGAGCAGCGTCCTTCCCAGCCCAGCGCATTCGTCGGGGCAGCGGSGAGACTCCCGGGAGAGGCTGGCTGAGGAGCAGGGAGGCACCGCAGGGATGCTCCAGCAATCCCCGGGCACCCCCACCCCCCGGCTGTCTGCTGGGCGGCCCCCCTTGCCGAGAGGCTGCCGGCTCCGTCCCCCCTTCCCCCAGGGCTGGGCTCTCCCCGCCGCAGCAAGGGAGAAAAGGACCCATCCCCAGCCCACACCTGCGGGAGCRCGGCCGGCGGGGCGGGGGTGCGGGCAGCTCCATCTCCCAGGCGGGGGCTGCAGGGTCTCAAACCCCGGCCCTATCACCCATCGCCCCTCCTCGCCCCGCACCCCCCGTTCACAGCACGGGCGGCCGGGCCGTACCTGTCAGGAGCTCGATCTTGTGCCGGAGCACCTTCATAGCGGGGCGGCGATCCCGGCGGGCGGGGCGGGCTGCGAGCGGGCGGCGGCGGCCCCGGGGCCGGGGGGAGCGAGCGGAGCCGGTGCCGGTGCCGGGGGGAACGGAGCCGGTGCCGGGTGCGCGGGGCGGCGCAGGGGCTGGGCTGGGCACGGCCCCGCCGGCCGGATCCTCCCCTCGCCGGGGCCGGAGGGGAGGGACGGGGCCGGGATGGGGAACGGGGGCACCGGGAGAACAACGGCGCTGGGGGAGGCGGGAGCGAACGGGAGATGGAGGCTACGGGGTTACACGGGGGATGGAGCGCTGCGGGGTTACACGGGGGATAGAGCGCTGGGGAGTGCGGGGTTACACGGGGGATGGAGCGCTGGGGAGTGCGGGGTTCCACGGGGAATGGAGCGCTCCGGGGTTACACGGGGGATGGAGCGCTGGGGAGTGCGGGGTTACACGGGGGATGGAGCGCTGGGGAGTGCGGGGTTACACGGGGGATGGAGCGCTGGGACTGTGCGGTTACACGGGGGTTGGAAGCTGCCGGGGACCGGCACACCTCACCCTGAGGGAACCGTGCAGGTTCCAGAGTGGGAGCATGATGGCCAATAGGTCCAACAGGTCACTGTGGCCATGGAGACCCACAAACAGGGAACAGTGGGAGCCCAGAAATGGACCATGCACAAGGGGTCAGGCATGAGAGTGGGGGAAGGTGATAATCAAGGTGCTCGAGGAGGATCTGGGACAAGAGGGAACCTGTGCACAACAATGACACCTGGAACACAGCCATTGTGGCCAAGGGATGTAGGGAGTGCTGGAGAGTGGGGCCAGGACGGATAAAGGGCTTCGGAATATCCAGGAACAGGAAACACGGATGACAGGGGACCTGAGGGTCCTCTGGGGCACAGGAATGCAGGTTCCCCTGAGCACTGGATGGTCACAATCAGGGTTGCCAGGTGGTTCCAGGATAAGGAGGACCTGTGCAATGAGGGTCCCCACAGCAGGGCCATAAAGGTCTGGGGCTGTCAGGGAATGCAGATGGTGATGGTCATGAAGGGTCACCCAGGAGTGGAGGCCATGACTAGGGTCATGATGACCCCGTGCACACTGGGGCTGGAGAAATGTCTGTTCGTACTGACTTTCATCTCTCTCCCCAGTACATCCATTTTAACAGCTTGTCCCAGGCTTTTTGGATGGCAACCAGATTTCAGCTGATTTCAACCTATCCGCTGAGTCACCACGAGCTCTGCATCCAGGCTGCATTCGCCTTCTTACTTCAAAGGCAGGAAAAGCCCATGATATCAGGGACCTTTAAATCCCTCAGCTAGGAGCCAGCCCCTCACCTAGCACTTCAATGGGGTCAGATCTTCCCTACCTCCAGCACTGCCTTCCCCCCTCTTCTATGAGTCCAGCAGCCAGGGGGTTTTCTCTGAACTGATCAGGGATGAGATAGTGTTGGTTCTGATCTTCTTGACATTGTTCACATTTAAACCTCCTCCTCCTTCAGTTGCCTGGGATTTCTATGGGAATAAATGATTTTTCATGCTTAGGATTTGTCTTCTCAGCAATGACACCTGCAAGTAGAGAGGCAGAGGGGCCAGAACTTCTGAACCTATTGATGCCTTTGATGGCATGAGGGAGGTGGCAGAACTAGAGGGGACCTTTAATTTCCCCTCTCTCTGGAAGAAACCCGGAAAGATTTCATGAAAAAGGCAGGGACCATAARACTGCAACAAAAATGTTCCAGCATGACCCTGGAATTTGCTTTGTTTCCAGCAAAACTCCTGTTGTAATGGTGCCATCTYGACCTGGCAGAGGTGAGCTGGGACCCCTAACCCTGCTGCAGGTAGCTCTGCACCCCTTGGCCACCCTTCCCAGTGCTGGCAGTGCCACAAGGATCTGTCCCATGAAGGACAGCTGGTGGTGGATGGAGCACACAGCTGCCATCAGCAGAGAGGGACGTAGAGGTGGCCAGCACAGGAAGCAGAGGCCTGAATCCAAGCTCCAAGGCAGGGCAGGGATTGACAGCTTCAGGCTGCATCCTGCACTGCACACAGGGCTGATTTTGGGGAGGAGGAGAAGCAGCCTGGGGCAGATGTGCTGGCTGGGGACTGGCGCGATCGATGTGCCCGTATYGAAGGGCTCCACGGGGATTGGGTACCACCCCGAGGCACAGGCAGTCCAGTGAYGATGTGCAGAGGAGTCACAGCTAAATTTAGCTTCAATTGTGCGTGAGTGTGATGTTTTTATTCTTGCCCTTAAATAAAGACATGGTTTGGAGCCAGTGGCTGGTGGTTCTGCCTTGCTCAGCCCTGGACCCTGGATGGGCTTGTTTTAGTCAAGCTGTTCTAAAGAGAGAGAAACAAGAATTAGCAGTTAGTGAGACATATCCCAGAGACCTATTTTCAAAAATGCTCAGGAGCCATTTCCCAGCAGTGCATACAAAGCAGTGAGAGTGTGACTTTGGTGGCTGTGGGGATGTGCTGGTGCTGAAGAAACGGTGTTTCCCACGTAGAGCTGCTCCATGGGCATGGAATCACATGCTGGAGCCTTGACCATAGTGAGGGGTGGCTTGAGCTTGAGGYAGCAGTGCTGGAGCACCAGCTGTTGGTGATGGGCCCATCCTGCAKTCCATCTCAGCTGGACATCCCACCCCTAGGGCAGGCACAATCTTACACCCCCAGCCTTACATCTGCAGGGCAGCAAAAGGCCCACACCTCGCTGCCTCCAAAATAATCAGAGCCAGAATGACAGCAGGGCAATTCAATCTCGGGTGCCTCAAAAGAGACACCTCAAACCCTGCCCAGAGCTCCCAGATTGGTGCCAGGATGGGTTRGTCCCCCCAGAACTGCCGGGATTCATGCAGAGCAAGGCAGGGCTGCACTGTGCATGAACTCAGGGCTTGGCTGTGGACAGGGACAGGAACAGGGACAGGAACGGGGACAGGGACAGGGACAGGCAGGGGCCAGCCCTGCTGCTCCACAGCCTGACACCACACATTCCACAGAAGCTGCCTGGGAGGTGCAATCCTGCAGGGAGCTCAGCATCCTCTCCCCASAGCACAGCTCACAAGCCCGGGCTGGGAGCACAGGCTCCGTGACCTGGCACAGGGCAGAGCTGTGCCCTGTGTGCCCCACAAAGCATGTGCTGGGGCTGGCCAGCTGCCCGGCCCCCCCGGCTGCCTCCTGCCCTCCAAGCACGGGGCTACCAGTAATTTTCCATCCTGGCTGTGAGCTCTGCCCTAACGAGATGTTCTGCTATGTCCCTCTAATAGGGCTGGGCTCCATTCAAGTTCCTCTGTTCATTCAGACCCTGAGTCCCCCCTGTTTTGCTGCCCAAGCTGCCCTCCAGTTCAGCAGGGCTGCTCCTCCGAGCCCTGTTCCTCCCGGTGCTCACAGCCCCTCTGTCTCAGGGCAATGGGATGATTTTGTCCAAAAGCAAGGAGAAAAAAAAAAAAAAGAAAAAAAGACCAGCAACCAGCCAAGAAAAATTCCCATGGCTAAGCTGCACTGGGGCCAGGAACAAGGCAGCCCTGGGGGTTTCACCYTCAGCCATTTCCAAAGCTGCCTCTGCACAGGCACCTCTGCCTGCTACTGAAGGTCTGGGTCCATCAGCTGCACTGAGCAGCTGAGCATGTCGGAGTAAAGTTGATTTCCAGAGCAAGGTTCCTAGCCCTGGAGTGCWGTGTGCCTGCAGCGTGTGTGCAGCAGAGCGCTGCCTTCAACTCCTCCTCGCAATGAAGCTGCTCAACTCTGACCTCAATTTAGGCACTCACTTTGTGGGTCTGGCGAGCTGCCCACCACCAGGAGACACCTCTCTGGGAGGGGCAATTYTGTGCCCATCTGTCCGGAGCAGCCCCCTCGGTCCCTTCCTGCCTCCTCGCAGCCCCAGGAGCCGGCAGCAGCAGTGCCCAGGCTCGCTGTGCTGCTCCTGCCACGGCGCCTGTTCAGAGCCAAGCCGGGCTTTAAATAAACCCCTGTCAGCAGAGGCAAGCCGGGTGCTCAGAGTGACGGCATGTGTGTGTTTAGCAGGTTGATGGGCGTGAGACAGAGCACAGACAGCRGGGGCTCTCTCCTCAGAGGCCAGAGACTGGCACGTTCTCAAAGGCAGCATTAATCAGCATTTCCAACTGCACGACACCTATCACAGCTCAGCAAAGCTGCCCACTCTCACCTTCCCTGGGAAGATGGAATAATGCCATTTCCAAGGGCTCACCTCTCTAGCTGCAAGCTGCTGTGATGCTTTAGGGGGAGGGTGATACATTGGGAACACTCAACTTCTGTTCTCAGAGTTTCCACGGTTGCCCAGTCCCCACCAGTGCAGCCACCTGCAGTCCYTCCTCCTTGCTGGTGAAGAAAACCTTCACAGGAGCAGCCAAACACCCATCTCCCCTTGCCTCCACCCCACCAGCTCTGCCCCTGACCTTCTCCTTGACCCTCAGCTGATCAATACCTCTAGCTCTGAGGGGATCCATCAATCCTAACGATTTCATCCCACTTCTCACTAATGCACTCTCTTGTTGCACTGTGCTGGGGCCATGGACCCAACAGATGCTGGGAGAGGGGCAGAGGGCTAGCCAAAGGTGGGTCACTGCTGTCCCAGGACAGCACATTAACTCTTTACAATGCTTCCCTCTCACTACCTCAGGCAGCTCTTCATCTCTTCCTCCCACAGCTCCTGGCTCACTGGRCAACCACAAACCTTCCTCTCTCAACTCTCCAGCTCCCTGCACACTCATCCTCTCCTTCCGTTTTTAGCCCTGTCCCTTGTAGAAGCCTKAGACAAAACTAAGATGAATTCCCCAGATTGGTTTAGGGAGAGCTGGCCTGTGCATTTGCCAGCTCAGGGGCATTAAACCCAATCCTTGTGTCACCCAGCCCTGCACAGAGTGGTTTGCACCAGTGGGTGACAGATAYCCACCCAAACCCCCTTCTCCTCCACCCTCCACGTGCTGCTGGGTCAGTGCTGCACACCCCTGGGGTAGAATGTCCCCTGGTGCTGCTGCAGGCTGTGTGACCGTGCTGCTGCTCCATAGCTGGTCCTGGCAGGGCTCCTGGAGCCCCATTCCACAGGCTGGGCTGGGCTGCACCAAACAAGGGGCTCTGGCCCACCCTGGCTCTGACCTTCGCTGCTGCGAGTCCTGTCACACGCATGCCATCAATAACTAACTGCGAGATAACAAAATGAGCTGTCACAGCCAATTAACATGCTGGGTTTAATCAGTTTGTGGGCTTTCAGGGTGGAGGTGAGGGGCTGGCTCCAGGCTGGAAGGGCCAGAGAGAGGCAGGGTRGGGGGCTTCAGGGATTGCAGCCATCCCTCTCTGCTGGCAGGAGTGGGAGGCCAGGACAGTGCTTCCTGAAAGCTGTGGGATCATTTCAGGGGGTGAGTGGACACCCCAGCCCCAGGCAGGGCCAGCAGAGAGGGTGACTGGTGTCAGACACCCCACACAGAGCTTTAGCCCCAGGGCAGACCCTCCTGCTAGGAGAGCAGCCAGCACAAATGSCAAAGCCAAAAGGCTTCCACTGAAAGCCAGGAAGGGATCTCTCAATGGCTGTCGCAGAGTGCCTCTCAATTAATTAGCATCCTGCTGATTCTACAATTGAGGCGATTGCTAAGGAGATTAAAACGGTCCCTGCCATAAAGCAGATGCTGTTCCCAAGGCCTGATTTGCAGTGATTTTCTTTTCCTCGAGCCTTTTTCCTGCCCTGTTGACTCAGCTGAAGCCCCAGGATGCTGGGTGCAGCCAGGACACAGCAGAGCTCCAGGGATGAGAGTGGGACCACTCAGCTAAATGTCACTGCCAGCCCTGGGAGGGCTCACTTGGAGGATGCTGTGTGAATCCAGAGCACTGCTGGGTGAACAGAGCCTGGACACCCAGGGAGACCACGATCTGTTCACCCCATTCTGTCTGCATCAGCAGGGACAGACCCAGCAGGGCAGACAGAGCTGCATTTGTGCACCTGAGAGCCCAAACTGAAAGGAAAAATAACAGCTCAGCCTCCAGGCAGGGCTTAGTAAATCCACCATGACTGCAATRAACCCTGCTGATCTGGAGCAAATTTGGAATGACCCCAAATGCTCAGGGGCAGTGCAACAGAGTACAGCCCTGCCCAGGAGGCCTGGCTCCACTCCATCAGTGCTCCTTGGGTCTCCACCAGCTCAGCTGAAGGGAGGGAGGACTTTTCTCTGGCAGACTTTGCAAAAGGTGTGACTCACAGTTGGTTTGTTAGTGCTGCCCAGGGCCTGTGCATGGCTTGTTTCCTCACCCCAGCCATGAAAGGGTCATTCAGCCACACAGGCGTACAAAGAGCACTTAGGAAAGGAGGTGCAGGATGTCAACTGAAGAGCCAAAACCCCAAAAATCTTGTATTTGTAAGCAAGGTGAAGGCAAGAAACTCATCTTAAATCCATGCTGGGAGCCTTTCTGCAAAGATACACCCACCCTGCTGAGGATGTCCCAGAGCAGGAGAAACGGGCACTGTGATTGTACTGTGATTGAGGGCTGCTGTGATTGTACTTTGATTTCTGCATCTGCTTTGCTGTTTCCTCCCAAGTGCATCTCTGCCAAGTCCCACAGCCACCTCCTCACTCCACTTTTGCTCTAATGCCTGAGAAAAAAAAAAAAAAAAAAAAAAAGCCACACTAAATCCCAAGCATTTGGCAGCTTCTTGGTCTGAAGTCAGGGAGAAAATTGTGCTTTGTGTTCAGCAAGGGTTTGTAAGGGTTTGTCACAATCTTCTTCTGCTTTCCTTGAGGAGAGCCCAGGACTCTTAGGGACCAACAGGACAGCTAGAGACAAGCCCTGTCCTACAAGCCACACAAGCTGAGAGTCCGGTTTTCAACCTCTATTTGACTTTTGCCACCCTTTTCTGTATGACAACATCACCACAGAGATGGAACAGCACCATCACGACCCTCAGGAGACATCTCCTTACCACTGCCCATTTCTAGACACCCAGAAAYCCRAGGAGKGTAAGTCTGGGACTGTCTTTAGGGYTGTAGTTCCTCAAGCTCATCTGCAGGCAAACTGGAATTCCTTATTCTGTGTCTCTCTGTGCTCCTCACCCCTCAAACTCTGCTCACCCAACTGCTGCCTGCGCCTTGCCTCAACCCAGCAGCAGAAAAGTGGTTTTTGTCCTAAAACACAGGGGATTTCTGCTTTGCACAGAAGCTGGGAATCCCAAAGAAGGTACATTTGCCCCAAGGTATGAGGGAGCCCTGCAAAGAGCTGCAGCTCCAAGTCCTCACAAAGGCTAAGGAAAGGCAATGAACCGGTGTGTCCTGCCAATCCAGATAGAAAGGATACTGACGCTGCTGGCACTGCTTGGCAGCCTGCCACGAGGAATAACTCTTCAAAAATAGAAGCACGCTAATCTGAGGAACCTGCTAGTGTTGTCAATGACATTAATGAAGTGTTTGGAAAACCAGAACAAATGCCTTGGCTTTTTGGGGCTGTGCTGCCCCTTGTAATTTTCCACAYSAGCTGAGGAGTKCTCTGGTGACARYGCAGTGCWCTTGGGGCTCTTGGKGCTYTTGRKGCTCTTGGTGCTTTTGGGGCTCTTGGTGCTCTCCTGGTCCCCAAGGCAGTGCAAGGAGTTGGCTCTGGGGGCTCCCAGGAAGCAGCAAAGCCTGGCCTCTGTGCAGCCTGGCCAGCCCTCAGGGAAGAGGCTCCCCAGAGCAATTTCCACTGGGAAACAAAGCCTAACAAGCACAYTCAGTGTGCCCAGGGGAGGTGGAAGCACACTGTCTCCTCTTCTTGTTTTCATTCCTTGCCTCAAGCCCCCTCTGGGTTCTTTTTCACCATCGTGACCAGGGCCCACAGGATGGCAAATTTCTCCTTGACAGAAGGGCTTTGGATTCCACAGCTTTCTCACCACTTCCCTCCTTCCGCAGCAGTCAGTGATCCTTCATTTTCACTGCCAGCCATGACATCCACCCTTCATGTATGCTCAAATCTAGGACAAGGTAGCACAACCTAAACTCGGATTTGAATCTCACTTGTGCTCTTGCCTGGCAGATGCAACAGAAAAAGTCAGTCAGATATCCAGTTTGACCTCACAGACCAAGTAGGGGTCCTCACTACCTACAACTGAAAGTTATGGGACCAGCATGAAACCAGTGGCTTAAGCTCAGAYTTAGATTTCTTCATCAGCACAAAGCACAGAAAAATGTTACATCCACTTGAGTTCAGCTTCCAAAGCTGGTCTTGCAAAGCAAAGCCATCAGATCTGAGCTGCAGTGTGCACAGCCTTCCCCCATTACACGCTCATGTGACAGAGTGACACCAGGATGACACCAGGGCAGTCTGTTATCCTCAGAAAAGCTTGTGCTCCTCTCATAAAAATAATGGTGTGTGGTGTTAAGAGTATGTCAGTTCTCAGAACACATTTTGTTGCTGCTCCTCCTGGYAGCTGCTCAAATTTTGCCTATTTTTTCACTGCAATGAAAACATTCATGGCAATACTGTAAAATGCGTCTATCATTACACTTGTGCTTCACCATAAACATCAGTAGTCCTTCAGTTTAAAAGCTGAAGGACATGRGGAGAAATAAAACTTAAAAGTCCTTTTCAGACCATTTCCGGGTAGTTCTGTAATGAAGATTTATTGTAACATTCTGAAAATACCCAAGTTCAAACKCCTCCAACTTAAAGCTTTCTGCAGTGCCATGGAAAAGGAGAGTTGTGTTCACAAAAAGCACTYTTGTACTTCTGGACAGAAAAACAATCTAACCAAGATTTATTAACCAAATACTGTAATTTAAAATTACAGGATCAGATTTTTTAACTCTTAAATTCACAGCTACTAAAAGAGACATTGCCTACATACAAAAAGCTAGTGACATTGAAGACTGTTTCACAGATTTTTTTTCTCTGTCCTCTGAAGGCAGTGCACAAAATGTTGGCAAGTGAGCAACCGTCTGCTTGAATTTTGCATCCAGCAGTACAGAAGAAAAATGCTCTTACAAATGCAGGAAAATTAGTTTGGATAGTCACCAAAACCAGGCCAGAAATTCATGGAACTAATGATTTTGGTTATAAACCAGCTAGATCCCAAAGCCAAAAACATCTCAGTAAAATATTTCCAATTGAAAGATGCTTCTTGTCACAGATGCACTTCAAGTTGCTCTCCTTGCAGCACTGAACACAGCTCTGCCATGGTACATGAAGTGTTTGCCACAGTGCCTGGAGCAGCAGGATCTGGATACACAGACAGCCAATTCCCACCTCCACCCACCACTACAACAAAGTCGAGGTAACACGGAGTCATCTCCATCCATCTCATGTTCCTAAAAATGCAATTCATAGAATCAACAGCTTATTGATTGGCTGCCAGACCCTGTGCAAACTGCCAGTGCCCACCTGAGCTAAGTCAGACAGGAACCATTTCTACACTGGTACAACTGCACAAATTAGCTCCCARCCACATTATCTCTAAGAGCAGAGGGATTATCTATTGTGGCCACACTTTTGTAGAGACCTGGACTCTTCCATTTGATTTTTCTGCTGCAGGGCAATTAACAAYAGACTTTTCACATTATGAAGATTCCCTTACAAAATATTTATTCAGGATAAAAATACAGAAATGGACAATAGACAAAAGCTTCATGAAAATGCATAAGCCATTATGTGCCATTAAGTCATTAAGTGCAGCAATATTTCATCCTGCACGTACTTAAAACATTTGGTCAGGCAGGCTTCCAATTAGTCTCCTGTGGCAGGACAGCTGGCTCTGTGTAGCTGAGGGGGAGGCACCAAGATTTTGTGAAGGCACAGCATTGTCCCCTCACCACCTCCAAAGGCTGAGCTTGAACATCTCTGGCCAAGGAATGGCTTTTTGTACTCAAGGTCTCGTTTGAAACATCCAATATTAAGATGCATCTGCAAGTCCAGTGACAACTCTGAGATTTGAATCTTGCTCAATCTCCCAGTGATTCCCACAGAAGGGTTCAGTGTCATCAGGATCTGGCTCTTCTTAGGTTCTCCACAAGGTCCACCTTCCAGAGAGGCACAGAAGCACCTGTCAGATGTCTGATATGGCTTCCAAAGKACAACCATCCTGATGGCTGCAGAAGCTAAGCCCTACAGAGATAACCATGTCTTCTGTCTCCAGCTCAATGGGAATTCAGATGATCTAGATTTAAGGGCATCMACATGGGATGATAACCACTGTGCTGTTCAGCAAGTTCCAAATCCAGTCACTCTTACTGGMAAGGATGACATTTACCAGGGTAATTTTGCTGGATTCATTGAGATGGATCTGAAGAAAAGAAACTCAGTTCATTTCCTCTGCCCCTTCTACTAAACAAACTTAGAAATCAAAATAATTTCTCATGGAAAAACAAATATCTCAAAGGTGGATAATGGGGCAGTTTCCACTGTAGTTTCTGCTTTTGATCTGGTCCAGACTTTACTCTTTGCTGCCTTCTGTTTCCTCCTTGTAAAMACCCATCAGAGACACATCCAGCACAAAAGCCAGAGGCATCAAACAGGAACATTCTTTATTGCACAGCACCAAGGTCACAAGGGCCAAAAAGGGAGAGAGAGGACAAGGCAGSACTAGACCTGCAGAGCCACTTGCTRTGTGGGCTTAAGGAGGTATTTCTCTCCAGGGCACTGGCACTGTGTACAGAAGTCAGCAAAGAAAAACATTCCTGCCTCAGAAAGAGCACCTGTTCCACCTCAGTGTACAAGAAATGAAAAAAAAATTAATGCTGTGTCACAGTTTTTTCCACATCACTGGGGCTCTCTAAAGACAGGGAACCTGAAAGCAGCTGTTTATGGAATCAACAGTTGTTTCCAGGAAGYTGGGACAGGAAGAGCAAGATGAAAYATATAAATTACACTTCTTKCCAGATCTGGTGTTGTAAACATTAATTTSGAAGAATAATTAATATTTATTACCCTTTTAGAAAATCCTCTCACAGTCTTTCAGCCACCTAGCAAAYACTTAGCTGCAACTCCTCAGGAGTGCTATGAGTAAGCTGCAAGGCTATTCAGTGATGTAATCTATTTTTTATATCCTTGCCCTCTGCCTTTAAAATTTTCACTAGTCAAATCCAAAATTACAGAGAAAAATTCCCATTAATGGACAGGGAGCCTGTCCTTCCCTAAATGGATTCATTTTTCTCTCCTACAACAGACAGACTGTAATTCTGTGTCCCCCACTGTAAGTCCATGTTCTTCAGGTTTTTAACCATCCACTTCTGCGAGCTTCCTTTTCCCATAGTTCTGCACCAGACTGGAGGCTGTGATTTGAGAAGCCTGTCCCTTTTCCCAGCACTGGAAGTCATTCAGCCCTTTCTGGCCCACTTGAAAGAGAGCCCGTTCCAGCTCATCCAGCCGAGCCACCAGCGCTGACGTGTCCTCGTTGTAGGCGTTCTGAGAGGAGTCCATGATGCGGCGGAAACGGGCAGTGAACGTCTGAGGAACACAAACAGAGTCACTGACAGGTAACACAGAGCCACCCCCAGCTCAAACCTGGCRGCCTGAGCTTTCAAAACGGAAAAGCCAAAAGGTTTAGGTTCCTATTCACAACCAGCCAAGGGTCTGCAACTAACACAGCACTTGTTAAGCTTGGCTACAAAGACAAAACCACTTTGCACCTGGCATAGGAGAGCAAGGGCTTGATACTGGATGGGAAGCAAAACACAGATTTGGATTTTGGCTGCTTCCTCACAATAGGCTTGAGGAGACCACAGGATCCAACACAATTATGATCTATTCCATCTCATTTCTCAAGTGGTGTTACTTTAGAGCAGGAGCAATGAATCTCATCCCAGGAACAAGCTGTAAGTTTTGCATGTCCTGGAAGTTACACCAAACCGCTGTTGAAAAGCACTCAGCATGCTAGAAAAACACTTAATCATGAACAAGGTGAAAAACCACACCAATCTACAACTTATAAATAGCATTTTGAAAACCTAGGCAACAAGACATATTTAAGAATTTTTATTTTCCTCTCGATCTTTGTTTTGGGAATTGGAAAAAAATGGGTCAAAACTCTTTGAAAACTGTGCTTTATTTCAGAAGCTGATTTTAGAATCAACAGAACTTAAAGGATAAATATATTATAAATTAATAACCGTCATTTTGACTTTGTCACCAAACAGTTACACTTCCCATTCATAGTTCCAGAATACTTTGGAGTGTGTTTTTAAGTCAGCACAACTCCCCTCTTGCTTTTAAAAAGAGATTAAAAGCAAAGTGCTTTGRTTTTTTTGTCAATAAGTAATGAGTTGTACTGTGGCTTTTTTTTTCCTAAGGTGTCCATTAGCAGAAAGAGAAAACACAAGGAAAGGTGTGGGCACCTCCTCAATGCACAAAGCACATGTTCAGTGGACAACTCCAAGAAAGCAGCAGCACTTTAAAGCCTCTCTGCATCAGCCTTAATGTAAAGCACAGAGAAAAGAAAAAAATGCAATAAAAATCATCCCAGCCCACTTAGAGACCTGTCTGGAGAGACCTCAGAGCTGTTAGTGGTTATGTTTAAAAGCTCAAGAAGAATGAAGTCCGGAAACAGACAAAGATGGCATCTATCTTTTAAAAGAGAAAGGGGATATGGAGAGGGAGAAAGGAAGAGCCGGGAATTATAAATCCATCAGCATCAATTCCTGGAAGCATATTGGAACGAAGAASCAATACAGAAACTTCTGCAAGAGAACAAAAGAGTAACAGCCATCATGGACTTGCCAAGAACAAACTCCCAGAGCCCAGCCTGGTTTCCTGYTAGGGCAGGATGCCAGGCCTCGCACACGCAGGAAAAGCAGCGGAGGGGTATCTGTTGTGGGGCATTCTTGTTAGAGTTAGCCAGACCACCCACAGATGGTCAGGAGAGACAGCCATCASCCACAGCTCCTGTCAGGAGGGAAGAACACACTGAGTGGAGTTCCACTGGGGTCTATGTGGAACCAAGTACTGTTTGAGATGTTAATTAACGAGCTTTCTAAAGGAATAGAAGTTGTGATTATTGGGTCAGCAAGCAACATGCAGGAGAAGGAGAAGGGATGACTACARGCAAGTTGGGGAGCAGAACTCTTAATTCATAACAATCCTGACAAATTGGAAGGATGGTGTGAAAACAACAGGGTATAATTCACCCAGAACTATCAGAAAGATTTACATTATGGCAGAAATTGTACAAAGTCAGGAAATTACTTGTTTGCAGATGCAACCTGTAYCATGTCCCTGTGCACTGCAACCCAAACACAGATCCATGTGACTGCATCGTGACAAACCAGATGCTGCACCACRATGAGCCAAGAGCACCACAGACACACAAAACTCACAAAGTAATCCTTTTGTTTTCATCAGCAYAAGTCCTGAGCATGAGACTGCAATGCTGTTCAGGGCACAGCACWGTGGATGCAGATCCACTGGAGAGACAGCAGCAGTGAACAAAAAGGGCAATCAGAGGTTAGGAAGYATGACCCATAGAGAGATATCAAATGAACTGGGACTGCTGCAGGAAGGAAGAGAATAATCTGTCCTCAGCATTTACTTTGTATGAGACAAACAGAACAGAGCTTGTTTTGCTGTGAAGGAGYTTTGGTTCAGACATGAGAGCAAACCTCCTAAACTGAGGCCGGCGAGGCACTGAAAGAGACCGCCCAGAGAAGTGTGAGGTTTCCAAGTTAGAGATTTAAAAACAGGGTAGAAAAATTGAAACAATAAGGGTGAAATAATTGTGCCTTGCAGTACAAGCACAATTAAATCATCTTACATCTCCTCTCATCCTGTTTTACAGGATTTTCTGWAATATCCTATTTACAGTGTGGAAACGCCAAGTTAAAATTACACTCCTGGAYGCACACTGGAGGCTTCCAGCACTAGCCTGTGCAGTTGCCAAGAGTCATCCATATTCAATCCAGAAGTCATTTGGATTCAACCAGGATATTTTTCCTGAAGACTGCTGAGCAGCTGGGAACGAAAAGATGACAGAAAAATGCAAACCCAAATTTCAAGACCTAGTTCAGATACTTGCCTGCAGGATAGTCTGAGCTATCTCAGGATTCTCTGGATTCTCRAAATTCAGGAGCTGTGAGCCAAATCCATAGTAGTAGGGCCCCATTTTATGCAGATCAACCACATTGGCATCAGCACTGAACACCGTCCTCCAGGCTTCCCTGTAAATCTTCGGCAGTTCCACAGAGATGATTCTCCTTTTGCTGTCGTGCAGCCCTTTAGCAAGCCACAGTGGCATTTCCAGCTTCGATCCCTGGAGGAACGAGAGAAGCCAAAAGTTATCCTTGCCMTGACACTACACATGAAGCAGGCCCAAAGACAGAGAGTGAACTTTATTAATGAATATCCAGCATTACAGAAAGTCAATTTTGTTTTCAGAACAAAATAAACCAGACACCTTTTTTTTCCACATAAACCACTTTTTAGTGGCGTTATTAGCACAACACTTAGAAAGCAGACTTTTTGTTGAGGATCTGTGGTTGAATAATTGTCATATTATGAAACAGCAAGAGGGGAAAAAAAAGACAGGCAAAGTGCMTATGACAAAAGCATAAACAACTTTTGAGAAAGTAGCCGGGAGCATCAATGCAGTGACCACGAACAGAGGGCGGCCTGGGAGGCGCGACAGGAGGTGTGGGGGATGCGGCGGCTCCGGGACAGAGCCCCCCGCGCCCCGTCCCCTCCCGGGAGCCGCGATCCCGTGTCCCCTCCCCCGTTACCTCCGGGACGGACTCGGCGCTGCCGGCGCCCTGCCCCAGCATCACGGCCAGGCGCGGCAGCGCGCTCGCGGCGCGGCCCGGCACCTTCTCCTGCGACATCAGGATGTCGTCCAGCGAGAGGAAATTCTCCTCCATGCCCAGCCCGGGCCCCACCGGGAAATACGCGTCGGACATGGCCGGGCCCGGCTCCCGCCAGCCCGTGAGGCACCGCCCGCCGCCGGCACCGCGCATGAGCCGGGCACGCCCCGGACCCGGCCCCGCCCGTGCAGTGTCCCTGAGGGGGAACGGGATCGGTGCCGGGAACGAAGCTGAGGGGGAATGGGAAATGGATCGGTGCCGGCACCGGGGCTGAAGGGGGAATGGGATCGGTACCGGCACCGGGGCTGAGGGGGAATAGGAAAGGGATCGGTGCCGGCACCGGGGCTGAGGGGGAATGGGAACGGGATCGGTGCCGGCACTGGGCCCCTGAGGGGGAATGGGAAAGGGATCGGTGCCGGCACCGGGGCTGAGGGGTGATGGGAAAGGGATCAGTACCGGCACCGGGGCTGAAGGGGAAATGGGAAAGGGAGAGGGATCAGTGCCGGCACCGGGGCTGAGGGGGAATGGGAACGGTACCGGCACCGGGGCTGAGGGGGGAATGGGTTCCGTGCCGGCACCGGGGCTGAGGGGGAATGGGAAAGGGATCGGTACCGGCACCGCGCCTGCCCCACCGCCGGGCAGTGTCCTGCACACCAGCCCGAGCTCCGGGAAAGGGGGATTTTGGAGGCGCAGCAGGACAGGACAAGCAGCGGGATAGATTCCCCCTGACTTTGGGCGTTGCGGGGCAGTTCCTGGCTGTGAGCGCGGTGAGGCCCTGGCACAGGTTGCCCAGTGAAGCTGTGGCTGCCCCATCCCTCTAAGTGTCCAAGGCCAGGTTGGACGGGGCTTGGAGCAGCCTGGTCTGGTGAAGGCGTTCCCCCATGGCAGGGGGTTGGAAATGGATGGGCTCTAAAGTCCCTCCCGACCCAAACCATTCCGGAGATCTCTGCTTACAGCCGGGCCGGCTGGGCACAGCTCGGGCTGGCATTGTCACCCTGAGCCCCGCAGCGCTGATGCTGCTGCCCCAGCGCAGGGTCGGCCCCTCAGAACGACTGTTCAAAGGCGGAGATGTTTCCCTGCAGCTTAAACGCCTCCATCCGTACCTACCAGATGGTTTCTGGAAAGCCAAGCAAATACTGCCCGTGTCTGTGTTTCTCCTTGGCAATTAAGGACGTGGGTCATCCTGCAGAGCACATGATCGGGCTGATGGATGTGGCTGTGCTGARTAGGCATAAGGCAGTGCTAATAAACTGTGTATACCTTGGGTTTCAAGGGGAGGCTACATCCCAAAGTAATTTATTTTAGTGCTGTAAAATGAATAATGAAGTCATATTTTGATGGCAGAATCAAATACCCYGTGCTAAATTCTAGGTTTGGTTGTATAAGGATAGAAGCAGTGGTTATATCCCATTTTGATCAGAATTTTACTTCATTTTAGAGTCTGACCTTGTGCTTTGCTTTTTGCTCCATACCTACCTATTTTGTTGTTTCAAAAGTAGTTCATTTTTCATCAGATTAAATTTTTCTTACTGTTTCCTGAGCTGTATATGCTGAAAACATTACTTTTTCTGCAGACAGTGGTGYATAAAATAACATTTAAATAATCTAGTAAATATTTCAGTCTTTGCTCTATTGAGGAAGGAAAATAAACAATTGAGCACAGTTGAAATACCAGRCAATTTCCCCAAGAAATAATCACGGCGTTATTTATAGGGGGTTTGATGATTTTTTTTAATGACATTTTCAGTCCATGACTAAGGCGTAACCCAATGCATCTTTAATCATCTTTTAATTCTTACGACCTCAGCATTCTTCCTGCTGCCATTTCCTCAAGCTGGACCCACTGTGATTTATTAATGTTTTGTCATCATTAATTCTCAAGCTGGTACTTTTAAMATCTTCATCAAAGTCAGACCCATGCAAAATAATAAAATTCGAACCAGTTTATTAAATCTTGTGCTGTTTTATTTCATACTAAGAAAAATAAAGTACAGGCAGTGTGGGCTGAGACCTCAGGATGATGTGCTTCTGTCATTTCCACGTCCCTTGGGTACCATGGCAGTCTGTGCTATAAAAATCCAGCCAACAAAGAAATGGAGAGATTTTGTGAGCTGAGCGAGCAGAAGAAATGTACCCATGTGTGTTTGTCAGTGTGACGCCCACACACTGCTGATTGCAGAGCATCCCCTTTCCCATTTAGTCAGGTACATTCAATACTGACAGCAGMTGTAAGGGCAATGCATGCTCCTGAAGAGAGATTTAATGTAAAGGTCAYATCTTGAAAGATGCTGAATTTTTATCTATGGCATAGAAACAGACACTWTGTTAAATTTAGCAACACTAGCTATTGTCCTGTATTGGTTTTTTGTGGTTTTTTTGGTTTTTTTTTTTTAAATGAGAGATTAAGTCTCTGTTTGGAAAATAAATCCCTCTATTTGTGCGCATTTTCCAGATGAATTGCAGGGCAATTTCTGAAAGCTCTTTCTAAAGGACAGTTCTGATAAAATTATAATTTGCTGAATTGGATTAGTAAAAATATTCCCTGCTTAATGAGGTTTAGGAAACAAATCTCCCTGCTAAATATGAAAGTGTGCACTGTGTGAGTGAGAAGAGAGAGCTATTCAAATGGAATATATTTTTTTCTGGGGTGCAGAGCTAAGACATCTAGAAAAAGAAAAAAAAAGCCCTATTTCCCTGTGTCCTGAGGTGCCTCAGCCTCCAGTGTGTGATACAGAAATAAGCACAGAGGTGCAGAAAGCCTGAAGTATTGGGTAAAGCTGAAAGAACAGAGGGAAAGACGTTTATATTCACTGTAAAATCAGTTGAAGAATGGTTCTTTTGTGAGAACTTCAAAGAATAATGAGTTTGGTAGACAAAATTATGTCATCTGTTTTTGTTTGCTTTCTCATCCCAAGAAAGGTACTAGGCAGTTTCTTATTCTTGTGTGGGAATCTTAGTGTAAAAATATGCATAATGAACCCAGCATCCTAATCCATATTATATTTTCATTAATATGATATCAAGACCTTCCTGAAAAAGAAGGGAATATACTGTGTCATAACTGATATATGCCAAAAACTGAGTAACGACAGAGCAAAGTGTTACACAATTAAGTCTGAGCTGTGAGGAATAAAACCCAAATTAGTTCAAAGTACCGTAGATAAAATAGAGGATTGCAAAGTATGGGATAGAATAAAATCTTAGGAATTGAGGAAGAGTTATAACATCTGACCTATGTGCTTAGATCTTGAATACCACGGAATTCAGCCAGTTTAAAGCAGATGAATTTGGGGAAGCAAGGTTATGTTACCTGCTTCTTCCTGGGCCTTTGATCAGAGCAGGCCAATGTCTGTGTGCACCGCAGAGTGTGGCACGTCGGCATGTGCATGTGAGGTGATGACAGAGGCAGCTGATAGAGCCATCCTGGCTAATGTAAATAGCATTAAAAACGTGAATTAAGTCAGCTTGAAGAGCTGCAGGATGCTGGTGAGAGAAGGAAGTACCTCTCCCTGTGGCCTCACCTTGCTTTTTAAGGTCAGAGTGGGARAGGAATCATCAGTCTCCACATATTGAACTAAACCACAGCACAAATTAAGGTTAATCTTAAGTCTTTTTCCCCTCRGAGGTAGAGAGGATTATAGACTGATTTACTTTCCTTATTTGCATTCATTATCAAGCGATCGGAAATTCTGGCAGGGTTTTTTGCTGTCTTAACATCCCTAGATGAGACACCTGACTGCAGCGGAGSCAGAATCTCTTTGTCTGACCCTGCCGAAGGATGCTGAGAGCACAGCAGAGCCCGGGTGGGTGTGCAGTGTTCACACTCTGAGAGCAGAGCCGGTGGAAGGCAGCACACGGTAACACATCCCTCACCCGCAGCCCCGGGCGGAATGTCTGAGCCGCTTCAGCTCCTTATTTACTAAGTAAGTAGCTGATGCTACTTAGCTACTCCTTTCCCTYCTGGAACTTGCACTCAACAAATTTGCATTTCCTAATCAGTTAACTTGCCTGTGGCAGTGGGAGACCTTATTTGTAGGTCGTGCTGTGTCTTTGTTGTGCAAATACGGGCGTGTAACTCAAGTAAACCAATTGGCTTCAGTCGGATTATCCTGAGGGAGTTAAGTGCTGCGTCATATGAATAAACACCGGTCTCCAAGAGACAGGTTCTGCAGTCCAGTACAACCTTATTTTTTTAAGGAAAGGGGTAGCAGAACAAGTCAGTGGTTAAATTGGGGAGATAATCACTTTCCTGTTCAATTTATCTGCAAATGTTTAGTAATTATATTAATAATAGACCATATTCATATTTACACTTCAGAGTAGCATTCCTTTCCATGTGTAGGAAGAGTAGATGATTGTGTCCTCACATACCTACACACATTGTGGATAGGAGAACAGAAGAAATTAAGGTGTTTAGGGGAACCAGATATCCTATGGGAAGGATTTTTTGGCTTCCATCTTCCAGGCAAGGGCTTCTTAGCCAGAAGGCAGCAGGGAGTTTGGCCAGCTTGTACAATAAATTTCAAAATGTTTTAAACACCTTCTAAAAAAGGAGTATGGAAGTCATAAGATCAACCAGATGGTATAGCTGACAYTGCAAAAAAAAAAAGTCTGAAAAAACAAAAACATTTCTAGATTCCAATATTTTTTTCCAAGCTGTCATTCACGCTGTTATTATGCAGGATTGGATTCAGCAGTTTCCAAGGCTTTTTTAACCATTGTGTACTTTTTCTGGTAAGTGGAAAGTCACAGTTAAATCAGCAGCAGGCATTTGAAGAAGGTTTCTTGTTTTAAGGAATGGTGCCATGTTGCTAAAACTTTTGCTGGTTTAGTTGGGAATGTTGCCATTGTTGATGTTTCTTCCATTTGGAGTTCCCTAGATGACAATTCACTATTGTTTTTGTTTAGAAGTGTGGGGAAATGGTAATTGTGATAASTGCCTTTAACAAGAAATTAAGGAAATTTCTGATGACTTTGCAATATTATGTATCTGCAATAAATTCTAAAGGGGTGACATTTCTCAAACTTTTGGTGTCTCAGGGTGACTGTGATGATGTGAGCAGAAAACTCACACGTATTTTAGTTTCTTTCACATCCACTCACATGATGAGGATGAAAGAAAAGTACTGTGTTCATTCTTGACAGAGAGACCCCTTCCTACTTGTAAAGCACTCAAGCTRCTGAGCAAAACAATGAATCCTTTCCACAGCACAAAACATTAAACATCAGCAATTTCTTTTTCTTGTGTCTCACCATTCATAGTAAATATCCTAGGGAGATGTTGGAAATGATGCTCTTCCAATTAAGCTGCATGAACTCCAACTCTATTCAGCTAAAGGCTGTTCAATGCCCAGAGACAAAAAACATCTAATGAATCAATCTTTGTGCATAGAAGAAAACTTTCTTTTTCTTTTCTCTTTTTCTTTTTTTTAGGAAATTACATAAAAACTAGAAAGTGATGACCTGTTTGAAAGGAAGAGACAGGGGTGGGTTGCTATATGAGCTTCACTTTCTAAATGATGTGGGGGCTTTTTTTTTTCTGAGCTATCCAGGACATTTCCAGTAAAAACAAGCTAAAATTTGCAGCTTTTGCTGCTGTGAAGAGAAGATTATTCTTTGTCTTTCAGACTCAGATAAGCAGTAGTAAATCTGGCYACAGATATTTTTCATGCTTTTCTCTTTATATCCTAATACTCCTGTTCTTTAATCTAGGTTCTCATTCTTATTTATATTACTCTGGAGAGTTTTATTAAGTGAATTACTGGGGGGGCAGGGAAAGCAGCCCTATGTTTTTCTCAAGATCCAGAATGAGTGCTTGAATTCTGAATTGCAAGGGAGAGTAGGTTCCTACCAACTCACATATTTGTAATCAGTCAGTCACCACAACAWGAATGCCACTGCCTTCATTCAGATTTCCTCTATCTGCCTTCTTCAGGATCACAAGCTGGAGGGGATGCAGCCATCTGCATTTCATGTGTTCAGCTGCCTGTGCTCTTTGAACCATGGTTTCAGCATTACTCCAGCCCTTCATCTGTCAGCACTAGATGAGCAGAATGCTGATATTCCAGGGCTTTTTCTGAGCATGAATGCTCCTTTTGGCCCATGGCTCACTGTCTTTRGCCAGCAGAATCTCTGGATTCCTGAAATCTGATTGTTGCTTTCCATTTCTGGACTGTGGATATGTGGTCAGGCTATCCTGTGTTTTTTGAGGCGTGCTAGAATAGGAAAAGATCCAAACTCCTTTTCTGATCACATATTGGAAGGGAAATCTAACAGCACACTGGAGCACACTGCATCGTGTCGAAAAGCAGAGAATCTTATTCTTAACTTGTGAGGAAGCTTTTCATCCTTCGATAAAAAAAATTCTGTAGGAATGTCAGGTTACGCTGAATACACACTGAGAATTTGGCTGATGTAATGTGATTACAGTCAGAATGAGCACATCAAAATTCTGTGTCCCAGTGAGAAAGACTATTAATATAACATCAGCTAGGAGTTCCATGAGGAGCAGAGCAAACCCAGTTTCTTGCTGGCATTCCTGGTGTYGTGGGGAGACAGAGAGGTGGCTGCTGTGAATCAGTTTCTAGAGGTGGGCTGAGAGCAGCAATTTCTGAGCTGTTCAAAAACATCCTGGGCAGAATGGAGGATTTGGACAAGRTGTATCAAGGAGACCCTCCCACTGAGTCACAAGGATCAGAAAGGACCCCTTTGCTTTCCCAACCCCTTCTCAGAGACAGGATCCAGCTGRTTCCAACCCTGGCCCCAGACTCAATTAATGGTTTCTGTCTAAAGGATTGTGTAGGTGTAATTGAGCCTTTGTACAACTTTGTCCTTTGGGAATAAGGATGGTAAACCGAATATATTTATACAAATAAAATAACTTATTTATTTAAGTTGATGGTGATTAGACTAAGAGATCTTAATCAGAATTATTTACTGCACAGAATAGGTAGGCATAACTCCCAGTGCACTATTTATTGAAGCATTATTGAAGCAATTATATCCAAGCCAGCAAAATAATTATTAAGTAGAGGTTGATGTTACTCACCCATAGCAAGGACCATGGGCAAAGTTCTTTTGCTCCTGTTTAACTTTGGGATTGATGAGTCTGGCTGATCTCAGCATTCTTCAACACCAAAAGCAGCTGACACTCCTTCACCCAGCACTCTCACTTTTGTAYTTAGGATGAATTTAGAGCTGTTCCATGCCCACCTAGGCAGAGCACCCTGATACAAAGGGACGCCTGTGGGGCTCTGCAGGTTCCTCTACCCACTCTCACTCACCAGATCAGTGCTGGGAGGTGCTGGGAGGTTGGGAAGCATGTGGGGAGAGTGTGAGATGTCAACCATTGGAGTCCAGGGATTAAGAGTAAAATGTGTTCATTTTTAACATCCTATCTGGAAGAATTCCAGTGATTCACAGTGTGGGGGAATGCAAAGAAGAGACAAGACAGGCAGCTTGCATTGTCTGACAGCTGAGTGGCTCTGTAGTTCTGAGAACATCCTGTCTCGGTGTATCCTCAGATCTGACAGCTTTGCTCTGTCAGGCAGGGACTGCTCTGTGATCCTGTAAAGTTTATCTTGGTTTTCATGAAACACCCCTGTACGTGCCCAGCAATATATCTCATTGCCAGTAAGCCAGCAGTGTGCAAGTGCCAGCAGCTAAATAKCCAGGAATGTTACATTCAAAAGTGACAAAACCCCATGAGATGTGTTAAAAACAAACACATTTTCTCTGGACTTTGTGCCTTGTACTCAGTGGCAGGCTTTATCAYACAAACACAGATGAGGATTTTTGACAGGGTTTTAACCTCTTCTAGGAGAAGCGGCCTATCTTTTGATTTTCTCATTTTTCTTATAATCCGGTATTTACAAGCCAAGCTAGTAAAATAACAGAAAAATACATTAAGTGGGGAAGGTTTGGCAAACCCAGMATAATCTCATTGAGATGACTGATGGGTTTAGATCTTGTTTTCAAAATAYGGAGTTCAAAAATCTATCTCCTCACAGAATTTAGGGCAGAATACCTCCATGGTATAAATAGATGTAAATCCACTATAGAAAGTGCAGCTCTATCCATTCATCAAGGGTGATTTTGTTGTTTTGTTGATAACATCAATGTATATTAGCAGTCYTTAAAGACACTGACACCTTCTTTGATGGGTGCTTCCATGAAAATGCTTTGCTTTTCTTCTCTTTTGACTAATGATCTCCATCCTGGAGCCTCAGAGCATATTAATGTTGTGTCATACACATTTTAGACTTTCCCTTATGTCCCTTCTGAGACGTGTACACAGGGCAAAGTTGTTTCTGTGCTCCAATTCTAAATGCCCACAATTCTATGGCTTTCTAGTGGAGATGTCAGACTGGATGACAGTTGTTTTTTACTTCAGGTGAAACATGACAGAGTTTGTGGTTCCTAATGAGCTCGTTCCACAAACCAAGTCTCAGCTTTGAGACAGTGAAGTGTGTGAGTCAGACGTTGAAGATAAAGGTCTTATGCAATTGCTTAAAATTGCAGCAGGTTGTTTATAATATTCTTTGCATTCAAGCCTCCTTTGGCTTTAAGCATGAGGAATAATTTTGTGACAGAGCAGTGCACTGGATCTGTCAGGGTTGGAGTTAACTTTCTTCACAGCCGCCTGTGCGGTGCCCTGCTCTGCATTTTGCCTAAAGCAGTGCTGCTGCTGCCCCGGAGTTTTGGGTGTTTTGACACTGCTTCCACAGAGGCGAGGCTCTGTTTGCTCCCTCCTCCACTCAGTGGGCTGGAGTGGTGCAAGGGATGGGGAATGGACTTCACCAAAGGGATGTTACATTCCCTGTGATGTGGGCTCTTCAATAACAGCTCAGGGAGAATAGGTGGAGGAGGGGGGTTTTTGTGGCCACGGTGTTTGTGTTCTCAAGCAATGGTTGCACATGCTGAGACCCTTCTTCCCAGGCAGTGRCTGGACAGCTGCCTGCTGATGGGAAGTAGTGAATGAATTCCCCTTTTTGCWTTTGCTTTCCCTGTTGAACTTGATCCATGAGTCTTTTAACCTTCCTCCCTTTCTCCCCATAGAATGGAGTGAGCAAAAGGCTGGATGGTTGTTTGGCTGCTGGTTGAAGTCAACACATCYCAAGCACTAGGAAACAGACACTCAGCTCCTGTTCCTAATAAACATTGCTCATCTTGTTTCCCTGCATGAGGTTATGTTGTTATTGCAGAATGTTCCTCTGCTTTTACATTTTCACCTACTTTTACGTTTTCCCTTGCATTCAATTTCCTTCCAAATAATTAGCTGTGGATGTAATGACATCATCCCAATTCTTTCTGACTGCCCACACCAAAACAGTTGGCTATTTCCACAAAGCTGATTAGGAATGACGTCCTTAAAAACATTTAATTTCAATTAGCATTTAGTTTTCAGGGTGAATGTCTCACGGAAACACAACCTYCTGAAATGTCAGAGATTGGTATTGACTCCCTTCCCTAATTCAGCAGGTTTGTACAAAAAGGTTGGAAGAGAYACTCCTGGATGGCCCAGTTTTAAAAAGAGCTGTTTTAAACTAGATTCATACAGAATCTCTGCCCAGCTTTTTCATGGATGCCATTGCAGGGTGCCTCATCCTGTTCACAAGGGCTCACATCATCCCCCCAGGAGGATGGCTGAACAGCTGCCCAGGAGTTTGCTCTGTCTTATTTTCAGTCTCATCTTTTCACCGTGCCCATTCTACACAACCTCTGCTGAGTCCATGGGCTCAGAAGCTTCAGCTCCATAARTTCAGCTCCTGACTTGCAGCAGCCTGACGGATGATCCCAAAGAAGTTTTAGTTTGCCATTGCTGCCGGCAAGTTCAGCCCAGCCTGTGAGCACACATACCAGCCAGGTCTTCATACCAGTGGAGAATAGAGTTGTTTCATAATTTTTATTATTTCCTTCTTTTCAGCTTCTCTTTWGCTTGCACTTCCTGCAGTTTTTATAGAAAGATATTTTTAACAGGTGTGTGAACTGGTTTGTTATTAATTGTGTTTGCTCTATAAAATGATGCCTATTTCTAGCAGAATTCATCCTTTTAATCCAATTATTTGCTACATACACAAAGGGAAACAAAATACCTTTAAGACATCGTATATTTGTAAAGAACATTAGTAATGCAGTGAGGTAGATCAGCTTTATACATTCATTTGAAGATTAGGGTCTAAATTTAGATTTATTCCCAAATGAGAGGGTTTGTGGCCTCAATTTCAATAGCTGTTTCAATCCAAAACTACCACAGGATTTAGTGCAATGAGAAGCCTTTGATTTGGAGTCTGGGAAGGAATGATACATTAAAGCYGTACCTCCAGCCTTCAGTGGAAATTCGTGGCAGAAATTCCTTGGATGCCTGACTTTGGTCTCTGTCCAACCCTTCTGTGAGTTCTCAATTTCACCAAATTCCTCTTGATTTATGGCACGTTTCACATAAGGCCTTGAACACCTTGAACAGGTGTCCCTGGATGATACARCAAACCATTCACGCCTTTCATAGAYTCATGGTGCTGAAAGCACAGGTTTTGCAGTCTCTTAACTTGCTTCCAGTGTGACTTCCCTGCTGTGGAGTGAAAGCCTTAGCTCCAGGTGAGAGATTTGATTTGGGCTGGAAGTGTTACCCAGTTTTACCAGCAGTACAATGGCAGCTTGTCCCSGAGCTGGTGTGGTTGTCACTGTGGAAGTGTTTCTGTGTTATCTGTAACCCTGAAAGTACAAAGCATTTAAAAGGATGTGGGGCAGACTCACTGAGTTATTGTGTAGCTTCCAAGCAGGTCTTACACAGGATGCAAAGCCAGGGTCAATTCTGTCATTTTCTCCTTCTATATAAAGTGTCATAATCTTTGCYCCTTTTGTATGTGCAGCCTCCATCAGGGAAAATGGTAATGAGTTTTCATACCAAAGAGATATTAAATCCCCATTCCCCTTCAGTAATGCATAATGTCAACAGCAGCCTTTGATGAATTCAGCTTCTTCTTAATTAGATGCTTGAGCAAGAGATTATTAATCCATTTATCTCAAACTCTAATTGTACCATGAATTGCTTGCTGTTTCATGCCCAAGTTTATGATCATAGTTATCTTCTTACAACCTTTAAGGAGTCATACTTGTAAGTGAATGTATTTCTGGAAACTTGAACTGTTGTATTCTTATTTGTATTACTTTCCTCATTGTGTGTTAGTGTAAATAGTCTGAAAGCCTCACTCCATCAGTTAGGGGTATCCTGCAGCACAACAATTCAGCAAAATTGTCATTTCCATGGTCGTGACATCAGACCTTTAAAGAAATAAATTTTAATAAGGGGAAACAGGGGGTTTTCATAGCAAAAGCTGGGGTTTCTATACCAGAATTACTAAGTGGGCTTGATTTGGAGACCTACCAGCTTTCAAATGCATGTTAAAACCATAAACTTCAGTTGTGATACTGATGTATAATTACTAATAATCSTATAGATCTAAAAATCAGTACTGTGACATTCAGAGCAAGCCAGTCCATTTGTTAAAAGAGCATGTAGTTGCCTAAGTGACACACACTTGCCTGGAYACAGCCAAGGATTCTTTTGAAAATRTCCTCAGAGCAGGCAGAAGGTTTTTTCCCTTTGAACAGGCTGAACTGGCCTAGTTTGCAATCCATGGTGAATACTGCAATGGCTCCATCTGCTGAAACAACTAAATCATTGGRAACTTCAGAAAATTGCAGCAAATGGGATTTCTTTTTCCTGGGGTCTGTGCTACTCATGCCCTCTGTGTTTCTGTGTCTGGGTGGGCTATTTCAGAACAGACTCAGAACATGCTGTAGCATCTCTGTGTGTCTGTGTGCCCCCATGGAGCAATGGGACTGACAGGAGTGGGGCTGACATTCAGTCTGGTGGAATAATAAATGACAGTAGGTGAAGCCACTTTTTCAGGGTTGCTGTTTTTATATGGACTGTTGTGTAGGGCTTGCTGTGAGCAAATAGGGATTTAATGGCACCATCTAAACCCCACAGTCATATTTGGGAAGAGAGAAAGRTATTAGAGTGAGCGTAGCAGCTTTTTCTGTTGTGTTTTAACTCTATATAGTGGTTGCTATAGAAAATTCAAACAAACTCTCCCACTGTCACTTCCTATCCTAAATACTGTGGCAGATGKCAGCTCTTCTGGYACCGCTGGGCTCACGTGTTGCCAAACRATTGCTTTCCAGTGGTGTTTCTGATGTCCTCACTGACAGCTTGTCCTGGTTGTCCTTTCCAGTGCAGATCTTGTTTCTCACTAGGGTCCCTGTATCTCCCTGCTGAACAAATTCCAAGYGGGATGAGGCCGGCTGCTCCCATCCCTTCAGTTCTGGGAGGCCCCTCGTGGCAGAAGCTGTGAGCGTGTTCACAAGCAGCTGGGCTGAGTTTAGTTCCAAGTATGTCTAAAATAAAATCATACCTGCACAGCTGAGTGCCACTGTATCTCCTTTTAGACAAGAGAATGATTTTAGGTGTCTATTTTGAATGCATCTGGCAACATTCAAAGTCAGATTAGCAGACATAGGGGGGTTTCTTGCACTGTCTGCACTCGGGACAAGCTGTGGTCACTTGGTGTGTGAGCTCCTGCTTCACTGTAATTTTTTTATGTTAATGCTTAGGCTGAGCWCAGAATTTGGGATTTCTGCACCCTACAGCTTTCTGAACCCCTCCCAGCTCTGCCAAGGATGTACTTTGTGATTTGGAGAAGTCAGATCTCTCTTTTTCAGTTTCCACTCAGAGAGTGTCTTTGGGCCATGGAGATTTCTCTTGCCTCACYAAGACTGGAAAAATTAATTGACCTGTACATTTGAAGACATAAATTGCCATGTAGGGCCAGACCCTGCACCAGTGCATAACARGAAGTTTTATCATTGATTTTGAAGGCAGGAGCACTGTGATCCAAGAGCCTACAACTGGGCAAACCCCCTTCCCTCTTACCCTCAGAATTCCCCGTCGACTTTTCTTATTCACTTCATAATACTCTTGTTCAGTCTTCAGGCTCAGCTTTCTCCTGATCTTAGTTCCCACTGTTCTTTCTGGCAGAGCTCTTCTGCTTGAAAAAGGCACTTTGATTCATTCTGTGCTCTTGACTTGAAGCTAATCGGACCCATCCAGTCTGGTGAGTCAGAGGAAGTTCCTGTGCATCTCTGTCCTGAGGACTGAGTGAAGCAGAGCCTCTGTGGAAGACAGAATCACAGAAGTGAAGTGTGTATACAATGTGCCTGACTCAAGCTTGTAACTAATTCAGTGTAAAACATGCCTTTTTTGCCATGAGCATATGGGGAATTTTGGCTAAAATTATTWCAGTTCCCCTCTGCCTCTGACAAATTTGAAAGYAGTGTTATGCTGATGCTGAGAGTTTGTTTGTTTTGTTTTGTTTTGTTTTTAATACTACACTGCATGCTTCTTTTTAGTCAGTTTTATTTATTCTGCTTTTTAACTTCTCTGCTCTCCTTTTCTTAGAACATCTGAATCTTTTTTAATGTAGTCCACAATGTTTTCTGGTTATGCTACTAGTACTTTGCAGGGCACGTTATTTTAAAGTGGAGATTTGTCATGACAGGATCTCCTTTTAAATTAACCCAAGAATGGAAGCGTTGGATTCAGGCTTCCCAYGTTRTCTGTGTGTGGTAATGAAGAAGCCATTTGTGCCAGAGGCCCAGCTCACAGCTAAAACCACAGGGACAAGAAGAAGTGATGCTGTGGAGGAGCTCATAGTCAGGTGCCAAAACAMAAAGAGTCACAATTAATAATTTTCWGAKTGGTYTSRYTGTTCASTGTGYCCYATKTGTRYATTGGGGCAGCAGTGTTGGGGTGARCASCCACACCAGTGAGAGACAGGRKGTGCTCTGGGTCTGGGGTGGTGGAAGGACCCCATGAATCCCAGAAGACAGAGGGGAGGGATCSCTGATCCAGTTTGCTGGAGACTGCCCAGGGATCAAAGCAAAAGCAGTCGGGAGTGCAATATTCCTGCTGATACCATCACCTTGACGTCATGAGAAGCTGAGTAGTGCAGGATCAGCCATTCCTGGTTACGTAACTCATTTGTGGCCTCAGATTCATTTGATCCCTTTTATGCATTTTGTTGGCAGCAGAACATTCCAGCCATTGCCCCAGGAAGGATGAAAGAGGGCAGTCAGAGCAGATCACATACCCAGTGAACCTGAAAGTGAAAGGTAAYTAACCATCCTTTTCCAGTGGTTACCTCTTTTCTGTCAGCAGAGTAGGATTTTTGTAACACATCCCACTCCAGGCTGCTGAGATAGGCCAGCAAATGGGTAGCTTCTTCTTTCACCAAAGGAATAACTACCCCTTTCATAACCTMTTAGATGTGACATTATTCCTTCAAAATCCAACCTTTGTTGCAAATTASTGATTTTAGAAGTGACCTAAGATTGCCAGCTTCAAGCTTGGTGTTGTATATTTGACAGCACTTTGGGTATAAGAAGTTCTGCCACCTCCTCCTGCCTGGCCTGTTTTGTGTCTTACAGCAGGCAATGGAGACAGAGAAAAAAATTCAAATGGAAAGCATTTTTAGAAAATCACAAGTGTTGGTGGCTAGTGAGTATTTCAGGGCACATGGGGGTCCTGAGAACATTCTGAAACACATTTTTGAATTATCCCTTTTTGGTGGCTGATAAAATTAATTTGCATCTTTGAGAAGTCCCTTCACTCGGACTCCTTGAGTTGCTGTGAAGCTTTCTGTGTTCTGAAGGTCAGGGTGTTAGCTTGGGTTCCCAAATGKCAATCTAACATTAGATATTTGTTTATTGAAAGCCCCCGAACTCGTCATCACAAGTTCCACGTGTGATGCATGTCTCACAGGCCTGCAAGTCATCAAGGCAGGCAGGSTGTTGTGCAGAGCACTGGTGATAGTGCCTGCACACTGCAGGAGTGCTCTTTGATCTGCTGGGCAGAGATAAGGCCCTGCTARGAGGATGTATTTACCTCACAAGCTCTCTTTGATGGGTCCTCTCATGTACAAGTGTGGAGCWCTGTGAATGCTCTGTTTCTCTGAACAAGCACCATATCAGCTTTTCAGCACAAGGCTTTGGGGTGCTGTCCCCCTGCTCTGTGCAGGGAGTTCTGTGCTGGCCGTGGCAGGGCAGTGCTCAGTCCAGAGGACAAATGCAGTGCATTTTATCTGCCATGAAGTGCAGCTGGGGCTTAGGAGGCTCTTTCAGCTTCATCCTTAGATCAAGGTTCTAAGTCTGATGAGTGCTTTGTCATTTACAATATCCAAAAATAGAGAACAAATCTTTCACTGCCCCACCCTTTAATATCCAGAATATTCTTGGTGACCTCAACAAGCAATCACCCCCATGTCATTACACTGCWGTTAATTTCTCCATGTCATTCAGTGTTACCCATAAATGTTGCRGTCCTGCACTTGGCACCATTCTGTTTACGGCCACATTGTTAGTCCTGAAGGAAAGCTTAAAGTCTCTATTCTTCTTTTTACTTGAGGTTAACTTATGGTAAGGATTCAGTGATGTGCTGGTCACGGTTCTGTGCAGACACAAGAGGATGTACATGCCTCATTCTCAGGGCTGGGAATGGTCTTCACAAAGCCCAAGGCTCTGATTAGGATTTGTACCTTTACAGGGTTTCAACAAAACTTGGTGACTCCAATTTACTTTCCAGCTACAGTTAATGAAACCAGGAATACATTGATAGAACAGCCAGAACTCCACAGAACAAGCTGGGGTCTAAATGTCAGAGCAGAACATAGTTTGTTACTAGACCTTACACAATAAATAATGTGGTATTTCCCTTCTTTCTTCCCAGACTTGTACTATTTTCTGCTAGACCTCACACTTTGCTCCTACCTGAATTTTTCAAGAAATTCACAGGAAAGACACAGCTGGGTCATTAAAAGGCTCCTGGAAGTAGTGAGAAAATGAGAGTGCACTTACACCTATCCACTTCAGAGACTCTTTTGGACAGTAACAGTTCTTGTGTTGAGCCAGCGATTGGCACCAAGGTTGACAAATGCTCCCTGGGATACTGATATTACAACAATGTGTCAAATGCTGCCCTGTCACYCAGGCACATACCTTTTGCTGTTTGGCAAAAAGTGGGGAGCTATTTCTGATACCACAAAACTATTTCCTTAACTCTGCAAGGCCTGGAGGAGCAAATACACATCCTACAGGCTGTGTGTGCACAGCTAGAAATGCAGCCAGAGCTGCCTGACTCTCCTCTCCTTGTGTCCACCTCCAACAATGATGCAATTATGCTGTGAAATAATGACWATTTCAGACATTACACAGTGGTATTTTGCTATTCATGGGGATTTTGCTCAGCCTTTTCTAATCCCTCTCCCCCTTTTTAAGGTATTTAAATGGAACTTACCATTTGATTGTCAAGGATTAACCTTTAAAGGGCTCTTGTAGAGTCTGATGATTTCACAGACATGATACGGAGCATGTGGGGCTTTCACCTCCTGCCTGTGAGCCAGCCCAGATTTAGCCCTCTGGTCCAGCAGCTCATCACAGGAAAGAGTGAGCATGGTCCRCTGCCAGTGCAGGCAACATGTGTGGTGAGAGCTCCAAAACTCTGACAGTGAGAGGAGTCCTTGCTCTGAGATGTTGACATCTTGTGTTAGAGTGAGTAATGTGCTGGGACGTGTGCCAGCCTCCGAGACCTTCATGGGAAGGCAGCAGCATAAGCAATTTCAGCGTCAGTTAATTACACTTGAAGACACTGTGGTGGCTGTGGTATCTAAACACAAAAGATGGAGATGCAGAGCGATGCCTCAGGACACGGTGACTTCAGTGTGACAGAATCAATGAAGGGCTTTGAAGTCTTGTCTTGTTTTCTTTGCAGATATTTCTCTTTGATCTCACACTGGGTTTTTTTTTAGACAGGTGTTGGTTTTTTGTTTAATGTTGAAAGCCGTGGATCTGTTGTCACATATAACAAGAGCTGCTGGATGTAGTTCTTAGCCTCTGACATTAGAGGAAAGTTATGGCYGACCTGCATCACTTAGTGCTCCAGATCTCCTCTGGAATGCCTTAATGCTGGTGTTCTGCAGGATTGGCCCACTTTATCATGACTGCAGCTATCCTCATCTCCCTAAAACACAGTGGCTGCCCCACAGATGGTGATTCTGGTGCCTACTCAGTGTAAAGAAAGAAAAGGAAAAACACTGAGATAACAGTGCTCCATCTCATTTTACAGCCTATTAGATGACCCTTTGATCTCTGATGTTTTCTCTTCTCTGTGAAAGACTGTAACTTATTAAGGTACTTTGAGATCCACAGAAGAAAAGCTTTGTAACTCCATTAATACAAATAATTCTTTTCGGTGCTTCCATCGTACTCTCCAGCAGCTGTCACTGATTTTGTCCAGGGTATCCCACAGAATTTCTCCAGAATCCTTTTTCTGCCAACAACATGGGCAACTGAAAATAGCAAAAGAATATTTGCTCAAAAATTTATTTTTCATGCCAGTAGTATGATATGGTTGTAATAAAGCCATYGCTGTATTGAGGCTGTTAAAACATYCCAACAGAACTTTCTTGTGCCTTTCTGTCGCAGATGAAATCTGGAGGACTTTGTCCTGTCCTACCTACACAGGAAGATTTCAGTGGTGAAGGCTTTACTGCCATCCTCATCCTCTCTTTGCCWGTGCCAGTATCTCATAACTCTGCATGCAGCAGGAGTGCAGTTGTGTTTTCTAACCAGAGCAGACACAAAATAATGAGTCAGTTTGTAGGGCCTTCCAATCAAAACTGTGTGTACCTTAATTCCTCTATTTTTCCTTTCAGTGCATTTTACCAAATATACATGAATCAGCAAAGCTAATAGATGTAAGCAAATAGTGCCAGTTTATTTCCTTTAGACATATTCTACTTCATGTCTTTACTAGACCTATTCTGTTTTATTTGCTTYTCCTGGAAATAGAGTGTTTCTTTMTTACAGAATGCATTTGAAWTTAGCAGTAAGGTYAATCTACAAGGTTTTTGTAGAACAGCTGCTCTGATATGTTTGTTACAGAGTTCACCTTGCACTGCAGAACAAAGGAGGTCAGAGAATGCAAGCACATGAGTTCTGTTCCCTTCTAAAYGCTGTCAAATTCCATTCATTGCCCTTCATGGTGGTGTTACTGAAACACCTTCACACAAAATACCAATAGCAAAACCAGTGGATTTCATGGAGCCTCTGTGTAGTGTTTCTTGTGAGAATCATATTTTGTKTAGGCTCTTTCATCAATTTTTATGAGGCTTGAAGAAATATCAGTACTTTGCTGCAGAAAGGTTTTTTGGGATAAGAATATTTTGCAGTATTTCTTAAAACCTGCYTGAAACTTAAACCCCTACCTGGATGTTATTTAATTTCCAACTCTTTTCTGGCTTCTTTTCTGGCTTCTTTTTGGGCTGTTGTCTCCTGGCAGTGTAACTCTCTRGTTTGGGGATCAAAGTGTGCTGTCTGATACAGCAGCATTTCATGAATCCCATTGATCCTAAGGAAGGAGGCTGTGAATGGCTGTGTGTGAGTTGGGCAATGACAGCCTGTGCTGGCTGGAACACACTCTGCATTCACAGCCAGCTTCATGCAGTGCCTTGTGGTGACACAGCCAGGAAGAGAGGAACACATGGAGTCTGGGCTGAGAACAAGAAACAGACTTTTTTAGAGCTGGAGTGAAAATTCCAGCACTATTCAGCAGCCACGTCCCTCCTCCAAACACTTGTGCAGGAAGAACCATCCCATATCTGAGGGAACCATGTGTGTTATTTTCTTCCCTGGTTTCATTCTGCCCATTTCAGTCACATCATATTCCCATGCAAAGCATTGCCACTGTTCCCCATCTGCTGCCCCGATCCACTCAGGGGGTCTGCAACCACTACAGGAGAATTTAGGAGCAAAGCTGTGGCTGAGTAGGAGTAGGGGATCTTCTGCTGCTGTACCTCAGAGCCCTGGTGACCTTTGTAGTGAGTTATTGCCCTCCCAACCACCCATATTATTTTAAGTGGATTTGGGCCCAGACTCAACAACCAATTCAATCCCCGAACCTCCTGCTGAAATTAATGGGCTGCAACATTCATGTTGACTTTAGCGGGATTTCTCTCTTGTGATTCATTCATTGCTGTTTTCTGTGTCTGAACCTTTTCCATTCTATTTAAAGTGTATAGGGACTGAGCACAGCTCTGCCATCTCCCCTTGTTGCACAGTGCTCTTTGAACACTCTTCAGTTTGTTAAATTCTGTGGTATTTGAGGAAGAGCATTAACAGCTAGGATTCTGCTCAGGGACCTGCTTTGAAGGGTTCTGGGATGGCATTCAGACTGCATGGTCTGTGGGCCTGCCAGACACTGACTTCATAGAAAAATAGAATATTGGAATGGTTTGTTGGAAGGGACCTTAAAGATTTTCTGGTTCCATTGCCCTGCTATGGGCAAGGACACYTWMCCCTAGRCCAGGTTGCTCAGAGCCCCATCCAAMCTGRCTTTGAACACTTCCAGGRATGGAGTGCCCACGTTTTATGTGACAGTTTCCCTGGATAAGCCTCCATCACCTGCTGTCTCCACTGCAACATGAAGCARTAATTACCAGGAGGAATAATTTATAGTGGCCTGGATAAAGCCCTCACACATTTGTCCTGACTCTTCCAGCATTTACACACAGRTGTGAAGACACAAATTACTAGCACTGATAGTTTGCAGTTTGCTATGGACAGCTGTAGATTTTCAATTAAAAAAAATCTTGGAGAAGCAGCTGCCACCATGGATTTGTAGTGTTTGCCCCTCTACCTTGTGCTACGGCTGTCAAGACATGAGGATGGATCTGTGTTTCTGTGCACTAACATGCAGACAGGATCCAAAGCTGAGATTCTCATTATGTTTTCTCAGCTTGGATTCATCTGACTCCCTTGGCTGCTGCCTGCCTTTCAGGCTATGCATGTCCAGGGAATGATAATGCCAACAAACTCCAGATTTCCGTGTAGSACAGCTGAGCCAGGTGCTGCTGGCCGCTGTGTCCAGCGATGCRTAATCCCTCAGGGCATCACACGAGACATGAGAAGACCTTGTTTGACATCAGTGTTTCTCTTACAGCATCCACCCGAGCACATGTTTACTTCAACAGTGCCAACTGCATCTYGGCCTTTCACCCTGGTGTGTTCTTTTCCTTGCCTCAACACAAAGCCTCAGCRCATTCTGGAGTAAAGTATAATAAGAATGATGTCTAAAACTCTCTTTTCTGAGGGCTGTGAGGAGCAGCTTTTTCCATTTGCTGCTTTATTGAACTATCAGCCTTATAATGAGGGTATGGTGGATATTTTCTGTCTGCAATTTACCTGACTTTTTCCTCAGCTGTAGCTTAGTGTCTTCCTTTAGTCTGCAGGAGATATGCAGCAGGGACCCTGCCCAGCCCCACAAAGGGCAACACCCTTCCAAGTGTTGCGGTCTGATTTCAGTGGCATTTCCCCTCCGTTTTAAAGATTTTCCATGTTTCTGCTATGATTTCTTCTAATCATGGCAAGTTTTCAGTATCTCTCCTTGTTTGCTTTCTTGCATTTCCTTGGTGTTTAAGCTTTTAATTGCATCTTTTACTTTGTTTGTTCCAGGAACAATGGCTGCTAAAGTAATTTTCCACATTAGTAATTTATCATGGCATTCATGGCATTAGACTCTTGCACCTCAGAACAGGCACCTTGTGTTAAAAGTGTCTTCCTTGTCCCTCAGGTTTCTCTTTTTTTTTTTTCTCAGTGCCAAGCCAAGATCTGTCCCTGTTTAGCCCTGGAGCAGAAAATCTTGAAATCTTTCAGTGAGAACCCATAGGAGATAACAGGGATATGGAGATAACAAGGATATCAACACAGTGAGGTGCAGACAATGCCACACCTACCCCAGCCATGCCTGAGGCCTCCAGACACTCATCATTTCCAGCTAATCCTACGTTACACAGAGCTGAGCTCAGGCTAAAATCACCTCTTGGCTCAGACTGGAGCTACTTTCAAAGTTTGCCCTGCTTTGGGTAGGACACCCAGCCCAGTGACCTCTCAATTATTCCATTATTCGTTGCCACTCTCTCCTGGCTCCATGACTCCCAGACAGAAGGTGGCCTGTGTACACCCTCACATCAGGGGCAGGCTCTCAAAAGAAGACTCCAGAAATTGCCCAGACAAATCCTATCAGCTCCAGACATGTGTCAGGAGAATGACTGTGAATTCCTTGGAAGCCTGTGTTTAAAGCCYAAGGGCCCAATACCTCCATTGATCATTTCTGTGGAACTATTTATAAAATGGGGTTTTTACTATTTCTTGTATTCCCCTGCTCGTGTCACCATATTGAGCTAGAAGTAGTGTCTTTAGGCTTGTGTAAGAGCCCTTGTGCTTGGAGAGGAACATTGGTTCAGGTACTACTCCTGGAAGGTAACACTGTGTTTAATGGACGAGCATTTATGGACTAAAGGTCCTGAGTAGATGTGTTTGCTCTCACCCTGCTCACTTAATGAGGGCTTTTTTTCTTAAATTAACAAATTGCATGTTTGCCATCACCACAGGGCACCCCCTTCATTCATGCCTGGAGAAGGGGGCAGAGGAACATGAGCAGACACCAAAACTGTCTCAGCCTTGTTTCCTTAAGGGCTGTTTCTCATGCTCCCTATTCCAAAATTATCTCATTACACAGCATAGACCCAAATAGCTTTGCAATATACTCTTAGTACCTTGCCCTCTCTTGGTCTGTGAACTTATTTATATCTRAAACAGTTTTATTTGTTGTGTTTTTAATGTCATATTTTAAAGCTTCTCATAGTGCTTGGCCTGCAAATGGATACTTGAAATCAAGATGAGGTAAATCTCTCAGAACAGTTGCTCTGGAAAGGGCACATTTATATTAGATTGTATTCAAACTGTGCTGAAGGAATGGAATTGAACCAAGAGGGAAATATGATTTTTATTGCCTGCTTCTCCTGCAAACGACAGATCATTTCATCTGGCTCATTTTTTTATTGGCATTTTCCCTCTGCCTCAGTTGCAGTATYACTGTGATTTGGAGACTGACAACCTTACTGAGACCAATGTCTTTCAGGTAAGGTGTCTTTCACCTCTTGCAAAAAGTGTGCTGCTGCTTCATTTGAAATCAGACTGTCAGACAACATGATTTGGGTTTGTTAAGAACTTTAAATCAGTTTTCAAACTAGAACACTGGCACAGGTCTAATTTGACAGATCTCTGTCATAATAGAATTTAACAAGTCGGGTTCAATGCATAATACATGTTTGGCAAAAGCAAGATAAGACTTTCACTGAAAAAAAAGGGCAAAGCCCTGGTGTATCTCACATTTAGGATTGTCACTGATGTTGTGGAGAACATCTTGACATCAGCAACAGATGACAAGGAGTCAGCAGCTAAACAAAARTGACTGCATGTCTAACTAGAGATTCTTTGACTAGAGCTGAAGTCATTCAGAAGCTACTGTGCTTCCCATTGACACAAACACTTCTGATTGATAGAATTTTTTTTAAAAAAATGTGAGATTACCTTTCTCAGAAATTGATTTTGGTTACCCTATTTGTCTGATTGATTTTGAAATATTTGATTTTCAAATGAACAGTTTTTATCCTTATTGTGGGTGAATTAATTCCTTGTATACTTTAGCCAGTAAAATCCCCTTAATACATGTTAACACTAATTGCATGTATATGTACAGACATGTAATTATATGTTCATTAGGTATCTATTTACCATATGTATCACTAATTATTCTCTTGGAAAAAAAAAATTTAAAAATTAAATGTTGAATGCATAGAAGTTCTAATGTGAGTTTCCAAAAAGAACAGGGAGGATTTGTATTGACTGAGAAGGGAAACAGGAAATGCAATGCCTTAAAGGAATGGGGTTTGATCTAATATATATAAATATATATAGATATATAGATATATAGATATGGAGAGAGAGAGAGAGAGAGAGATACTTATGTAAGACCTGATGTTAATAAAGTTGATTTTGATCTCTCTATTGTCATACTAGTCGAGAATACAGCCCTTTGCTTTTAAACAGCATTAGATTTCTTTAAATTTGTAAAATTCATTCAAACTTGTTCATGCTTAATGTAGATATTGTAGTATTATTTTATATATATATTTATATTTATATTTATATTTATATTTATATTTATATTTATATTTATATTTATATTTATATTTATATTTATATTTATATTTATATTACACTTGCAGCAGGTGCTAAATCAGGGCAGGTGCAGGGCAGACCTGCCCAGTTGTGGTGGCAGAGGGACAGGGAAATCCTGTGCCAAGGCAGCCCTGGTCGGTGGGATGCACAGCACGTTTTAGGCTGTGTCATTGCTGTTCTCTCATTTTCCAAGGTGCTTTGAGGAGCTTTGTGTCCTTGCCACATCCTCTAAGCCAAGAAGATATCAAGTGTCATAGTGTCTGCTCTCCGGGGATGCTGGCTAATAAAGTGCTCTCCAGCTGGCTGCCAGTGCCTGCTTCTTAAAATAAGCGAAACACAGGTTACAGAATCCATTAACCCCAGGATGTGTTATTATCCCTAAGCAACAAAGATTTTTATGAGCTAAATCACAGCTTTGACAACAATATATTTTAGGAAATAATGCCATGGTCTCTAGAAGTCATGAAGCTGTCTTAGAAGTCATAGGTTTGGGGTTTTTTTTCATCAGGTATTAGATTTATTTTTTAACATTATCATTATTATTACTATGTGTATTTTTAACAATTTTTAASTTTTCAAAAAGTACTCAATTTTTTTCTCCCGATGAAAGGTGGCTTCAGACTTTGGGTTCTGAGGAAAWCAGTAAATATTGCAATAAGTAAACATGCCACTGTCTTTTAAATCCTGACTGTTAATTTTTAAGACTTTATAAATTAATTGSAAGTTTCTGACACAGACACAGCATCTAAGAGAACTGCAAGATTACAGTCCCCAGAGTATAATCAGAAGATGCTTTCTTTGGATGCTTCATCTTCTTTCACTGCTGAAAGCATTGTCAGGAAGATGAACCTTAAGTATTCTGGCAGGGTCAGAGACACGACAGCGAGTGCTGGTACCTCTCATCTTGCAGATGTTTGTCACACTGACTGACCAACCATTCCAGTTCTCCCTGACTGCCACAGTTTTACAAGGGAAGCTGGCACTGGTGCTGTTGGAATTACAGGCTCAGACACCTTCAGCTCCACAGCAGCAGCACTGGATGTGCGTCACAGCTCAGGTGTGCATCAGCCACGTGTGGAGGCTGCYGAGAGGTGTCTCCTTTTCTCCTCCTGGGAAATACCTATAGCTGGCAGATAATTTCCAGAATATTTTCYAGCACCTGATTTTGTGTCTAAATCTAAAGATTTAGATGTCAGAATCTAAAGGTRTTAGAATCTAAAGCTGATGTTTTTAGAGGCTTTCTTTCATTGGTGCCCATGACTTCAGACGTTTTTTTGGAACTAAGCCCGATCCCCCTTCTTGACTGTCAAGGGACAAAAAAGTATTTATCATCAGTCCTTAAGTTAGTTGACTTACCCCACCAACTCTGCAGCTGTCATCTTGTTCTCAAGGTCATGGTGTCTAAACTCTAAATCTGGAAAATAAAATGGGATACTKCTATAGAAACATAGCATGGCTCATAGCAAACAAGAATTGCCTGCATTTCTGGATTCRAGGGTGGCCTGGAATCCAGCTGCTCACAGGAAGGTTTCAGCTGTGCTGTGATAACCAGCCCACATGCAATTTATTTCCTAATGCACCTTTATCTCGTGCATGGGGAAGGATGCCCATCCAGCAGGATGTGTGTGTGTTTTCTCTGGAGCTGTGTAATGAAGTCTGGTTTAACTCTTCCTCTTGCAGGAATGCAGATTCACCCTTACAGCTGTGGCCCAGATGGAATGCCCCAGCCCGGAGATGGTTGGACAGGCACTGGATGCTCCAGTTAATATGTTCTGTGTTTGAAAGAGGAAATACTGGTGCTGGGAAATCAGTAACATTAACCATCTTCATCTTTTTTGAAGGATGAATTTGCTATGGGTATGTCTATCTGTCTCCTGCATGGCTCTGAAAGTTTGGCTGGCTTGAAATTTAACTCAGAGGCATTGTAATTAAACCTTGGCATTTGAAGTAATTAACAAGCAGTCTACATTTTAGCATAATCTCAAAGGAACAGCAGGGTGCTGACAGAAATGAAATATGTTAATTTTAAAGAGTCAAAGTTCCTGTAAGCAYGTGGTTCATACCGTTGGCAACAAGCTCTTCAGAAATAGCACTGTAGCCCCAGTAATCTGAAAGCCAGCCCTTCTCCAAGGAGGGATCAAATAGGGGAATCCAACTGCTGGAACCTGAAGGCCAAAGTTAACACTCCCTATCAGGGAATACATCTTACATAACCATTCTCTGCTCCTTCACCTCAAAATCTTGGGAAGTTCCAGGAAGCCCAGACTGTGAGCATCTCCAGGAACAGTCTAGGAAGGAAGTAGATTCTGAACCACTGCTTAGTACTTCATCTGGAAACTGGACCTTTTTATATCTGTAAATAGCCAGAATATGTTTCTTTCCATCATTTCCGCTGTGAGGCTGTTCATCACCATATACAGATTCAGGAAAGTAAAAAATTATGTGTTTTAGCCCAAAAGCCTGGGATTGGTACATAAGTCAGGATTACTGCCGTTTTACTGCTTGAGGAGTGTTGAAAAGGCAGCAGTGTAAATACAGAGCCTTTYGGTGAAGAGGTCAGGACTGGCAGCATCTGTGACCATGACTCACCCCCTACAAAGTCACAAGCATTTTGTGGAGCACCCTKGTGTCAATCTCTTAGTGATAAGAGCTGTTGCCGAGTTTGAAAAAGTAGTTCATAAAGTCAAGCTCCTGAGGGTTATAAATCAGAAGCCAAATAAAGGTACTCCCATATGTTCATGGCATCCAATAAGTACTGAACACTCATGGAAAGCAGACGCAAGTTGCGTGTTTTCAGTGCCCTCAGTGTTAAGGRAACTTCCCAGTCCAACCATTCACRAGACTCTCTGGAAGTCACGCTCCCAGCRCCAGACTTTCACTGCTGGCACAGAAGTCCCTTCACAGCAGGCTGAAGGGTGCCCCACTGGACTCCCTGCACACGCAGACAGACCAGGTTTCCTTTCCCGTTTAACCCTAAGTCTCCCATTGCAGAGTCTCATATGTTGATTGCCATAAAGCCGTTTATTCCTCCAAGGAGGACCGACAAAAAATGAACCCCGAGCTTTTATAACCTTATGGTCTCCCGACACGCAAGTCTCACTCTTCCTCCTGAGTCAGTCCCCCTCTCTGTGTGCATCCACCTCGCTGGTGTCACCCCTCTTCATCTCCAAAAGTTTGGCAGTTCCCGGTTCCTGCTGTGTCCCTCAATGTYCATTCACCATTCACWTGGCTGGTGTCACCCATCTTYSCACCCTTTGTTATCCYGAAGGGTGRCAATTCACRGCCTCTTGTCTGGGGYTCCCACCCAGAGCTCAATGTGCATCTCAATCTGCAGTTTGCAAGCTATGGACAGAGAGCCTAACTTAAGAAGTTCATTTTTAAGTTTTCCATGTAAATGTTTACATCACTAGATTTGTGATGCGTGCACAGTAAAAGATGAAAAAGAGGGGTTAAAACAGATCCTGCTTCTGAGTGCAAAAACTGTGGCCACCTGTAATCCTTCTCATCTAGCCTCTTCAGCCTTTAAAAATAATTCCATACTCTTTCCATTCCCACGAGAGTCTGGCAACTCTTCGCTCTGTGGGAAGGGAAAGACACTTTCTGTGCTACTCTGGTAAGATTTTTGCATTAATGGGGTTTTTAATTGTTTTATTATGAAGTACACAGACACAGAGCCCTTTGGCAAGGGCACCCTGTAGAAATAAATTGAGTCATCATCCTCATAATAGAAAAGCTAATTCAGTATGGATCTGTCCTCCAGTTAAGGGCATACATATCCCTTAGAGAATGGTTCTACCAACTGACCAGACTTCTGCTGATAACCGCTGTTTGCTTTTCCTGACAGACCCTGCTGTCCTGCCTATGGAAATGGCTTATTGATGGCTGCTACAATAATGAGTGTGYCCAGCCTGGTCCTGGTCCCCTCTCTAACTGTGGTGCTCTACTTCCAGGACTACTGCATCATCCACTGCTAGAAGGACTCGGCTGCCCAGAACTTAATTGTCCTCTACTTTCTGCCTTCTTTTCTACACAAAATGTAGTAATACACCCCCAGGCTTGAAATACTCTTCTCCTTAATATGGAAGAGTCTACAGAGGTTGTACAACTTCCATCTGGATACAAAGAGGAAAAATGAAGAATTCCAGCTTGTTGTTTGTCCATAGTGAAGATGTGTTTGTCCTGGATCAGCTCTTTGTACCATTGTTATGACTCTGGACAAAGGCCTCCTTAGGCACTTCCTCTTCTGCTTTGGCTTTCTTAATACCTTCTCTCTTCTGATTTGATGTTCTCTTCTTATTYGGAAGGAGGGTTTTCATGTGGGACTGAGCTAAAAGGAATTTTAAGGGTGCACTGATTCCAGTGCCCTGCCACAGGTATTGTGTCACTTCACAAAGTGTCTCTTGGTGCCCTGTCCATCACCAGGCTGCTCCATGCAAATTCCAGGTAAATGATTCCACTGAGCTGCCACAGGCCATGTATGAGAGTGCCAYGGGTGACACCAGGGAACAGTGCCCTGCCAGAGCTGCTCCAGGCAGCACCCTCAACACCTTCCATGTGTGCTTTGACAAARAGCAATGTTCCCATCCAGAGGGGTATTCCAGGAGCTGGCTAAGTAAGCTGCACAGGAGATCCCTCTGCCTGTCTGGAGTCATTCCTTGCWGGACACACAGTCCCAGGCCACCTTCCCCTAGGATGGCAAACACCAGTGTCTCTGAGTGTTAAATGGGTGTGCTCGACATCTGCTGGAAGGAGCTCAACCAAGACAAACACACTGGTGGCCATGTTCTGCTGGTACCTGACCCATCCAGGCTGTGCATTCCTTTGCCATGGGAGCCTCTGTTCCAGCTGCTGCCTCCACACAGAACCAACACCATCCATCACGGTACTGGAAGTCGTCCAGGATTACTCACAGGTGGTTCAAAWTCTGTCTTGGAGTCAAAACTTGCCTTGGGACTTGTCTCCAAGGCAAGATTTGAACCATCTGTGAGTAATACTGTGAGACTTGAAGGCACCAGTGGCCAAAAGTTGTTTTCTTGCGGAGTTCCTCAGTGAAGACAAGGTGCATCATTCCTGCCAGGCACCTGGCCAGGAGGGCTGTCACCAGGATCAGGACCTCAGTGCTAAAGCCAGCAGMAAGGGGAGCAGCATGGTCTGGAAGCACAAGAGGAGAAGCACAAAATGCCAAGGAAATGACATAAGAACTTGCCTTTGCACAACAGGGAACCGGGCTTGGGGAAGGAAGCAGCCCTCAAACAGCTCACTGTGCTTTGGTAACACAAGCTTTACTCAAAATCTCCACACTGGTGACGTTGCAAGTACCACACATTTGTTTTTCTGGGTGGTAAATGGAGTGGACGTGTCCTGGAGGCTGTGAGAGTTGTGCTGTACAGACTGGTTTGGCTGGGTTGGTGCTTTACTGTGGTTGATAGATTTTTATCAGATGCTTTTACTTGTTAAATTTTCCTTGGTTGTGGGAACAATCCAGCAAATAGTAAAAATGATGGAGCACCAGGAGACATGCAGCCAAGGAGATCATTTGTTTGGCTGGATCCCTTCCTGCACAAGGGAGSCTTTGTGTGAGCTCACAGAAGCGCCGTGTTCATCTTGCTGCGGGCAGAGCTGGCAGCAGGCTTCAGGCTTTGTCTCCGTGCAGAGTCAGGCTGGCTTCGTTCTCCACGGAGCCGAAAACTCATTATTTCCGAGGTTACGGCCAGGCTGCTGGGAGGCTACAGTTCCTTGTGAGAAGTGCCTGTCTCCCAGCAGCATTGGCAAGGAGGCAGCCRGGCCTTTGGACAAAGGAAGAGGTTTGTGCTGGYCTCAGAAAGGAATCCCATGCTGCCYSTGAGAGCTGCCATGGGGGTCATGYTTCTTTAGYAGTGYTGACCTCCTGTGAGACCTGCAAAGCTGAGGGGAACCCGTGGCCCATGGGTCAAGGACATGGGCTGGTCATGGTTCCACCAGCACCCCGTCTTCAGGGTGAACTGCTCTGGTAGAGGTCTATATGCAGGACTGGAAAATGATCAGATTGCAGTACAAAGATATATGTGGAGGACTGGCTGCAGTGACAGGGGCTGGTCCTATTTCTGGCTAGAACATGTCAAAACTCATCTTCCAAATGCATCTTGAGTCATAACCACATCCAATCCATGGGAGGAACCACTCTTCCCGGCCTGGTTGGGTGCAGGGATAAACACTGCGGGATCTTCATCGCATATAGGACTCAATATAACAAATTGAGTGTTTTGGGRTGAAGAGGAAGGAACAGCAAGTATGTGGCATAGCTTGGAGATCCTCTTGGCACGCAAGGTGGGATGGGGATCCCATGAAAAACCTCAGCATGGGGACATGAATTAAAAGCTGTCTTCAAAGCAGTGCTTGTGTGTGTTGCTAACTAAGATAATTATAACACCAGGTCTGTGCAGCAGCCCGTGGCTGTGATGCTTCAACCTGAGACAGGCACTATTTCAGTAGGATGGGGASAGGCAGTTGAGGGGGCCAGCAGAGTCGTGATGGGATGGTGAGCAAGGATGGCACCACTGGAGATCCAAGAGGTTTTGCAGATGCAGGAATATGGGGTGCAGATTTTTAAGAACTTTATAGATTTGTCCAGCTATACACAAAACTTTTCAAAGGTCAGCAGGCGACCCAGCATCTCTGCTAGAAGATTTGTCCCTTGCTAAACACCAGACTCACAGAGATCTTGTCTTCAGACAAGGGGATGTTTTAATGGCTGAAAAAAATATTTTCCCTGACTTTGCTCTGGGAAACACCTGGGTTTTTATGGCCAGATTTGAAAATAGTAATAACAATAATAATAGTAATAATAATAATAATAGTAATAATAATAATAATCGTAAAAACAGCTCTCTAGCATTTCAGTGAAAGTAGGTAAAGCTTGGCAAACTTCCCTGTAATTGCAAACAGGGCTTTTTGCTGTGGGAAATGCCCAGCAGCATTAGAAGGCAGCAGGCAGCCGTGGTGCATAGAACCGGGCAGCCCAGGCGCCAGCTGGAGGAGCTGGCAGCACACTGGCCAGCTTTCCTGCCAGGAATCAGCCTGGCAAGCCAGTTCAATAGCCTGCCTGTGTCCCACTGGAAAGCATCAAGGAAGATGTCACCAGTTACAAAATTGCTGACAACCCCACCAGAAAAAAAATTTGCCAACTCTGTACTTGAGCATCTTTCCCCAAATAGTAGCACCCTGTGGGAGGCAAATTGCCTTTGAACCTTTTGCTGTGGTTCCATGGAGAATTTACCGTGAGAGATGAACACCTCAGCTGTGTAGCAGGGCAGCTCCAGTTGTCTCACAGCCACCTGCACATCCTGGCGTCACGGTGTCGCTTTAACCAGTGACTCAGGCATTGGCCTTTGCATATCTTCCATGAACACTAGATTATGCGGGGCCTGACTGCTTTGCTTATGCATTTTTACATCTCCCCCAGGTCCTAGGAGATGATGGTCATCCTCACTTTTCCTCACTTTGCAGTCCTGGTAGGAAGGGCAGTAAGTTGGACTCTGGASAGGGCAGCCTTCCCCGAAGGAGTGCTGATTTTCCTCTTGCTTTGTTGAGACAGRTTTAGCAGGAGTGGGTGCTGAGTGCCCTGGAAGAGCAAGCATCCTGAGCACATCCTCCTTGTTTTCCAAAGATCCTGTGAAAGTCTTGTCRGGACTGCATTTCAGTTAGGACTAAAAATAAGCAAGGATAAAGTCTTCTTGGCTTTTCTCATCATTCAGGCACATAGAAAGCTCATTGGGTTTTGCAGCATCTGGTTGAATCCACATGCTTATCTTTCCAGAGATGCTTTGGAGTCAAGGCTGATTTCCACCTGAGCCTAAGCTAATGTTTTGAGGCCAGCAACCCATGTCCCAAGCTGTAATCTGGCACCTTGTGGGCTGGTGGCTGGTGCTCAGGTCTGGCTTCACCCCACCCACATGGGCTTTAGGAAGAGCTGGGGTTGGCAGCTCCCCTGGGACTCAGAATGGTGAGGTGGGTTAAAAACTGGCCCAGAATGTGGTGATTAGCAGCACTAACTCTAGCTGGAGGCCAGTCACCAGCAGCGTATCCCAGGGGTCAAAACCTGATCCAGTTCTGTTGGGAAACAGCTTTTCTGAAAAGGATCTGAGGATCTTGGGCACCAAACTTTACATGAGCCACAGAGAGGATTAAATGTGTACTGAGTTGCTTTAGTCAAAACATTGCCAGGAGGTGGAGAGAGGAGATGGCCCTGTGCTCAGCCATGGTGCACTGTGTCCAGTGTTGGGGAGACAGGGACATCCTGGGGACAGCCCAGTGAAGGGACATGGAGGTGAATGAGGGACTGGAGACAGGGTRCAAAGCACAGGGAGCCAGGCTCTTGCCAGTGGTGCCCAGCACCAGSACCAGAGGGGACACACTGAAACACAGGAAGGTTCCTCTGAACTTCAGCAAACACTTTTTCWTTGTGAGTKTGACTGAGCACTGGCACAGCTGCCCAGGGAGGCTGTGGAGGCTCCATCCTCAGAGMAGCAGCCCTGGACAGCCGGCCCTGGGTGATGCTGCTGGAGCAGGGCATGGACCAGGGACCTCAGCCAGTCCTGGCTCTGTGAGCTCCTCCAGAGGAACCTGGAGCCTTTTGCTCAGCTCTGGTCCCACCTTGGGGCTGGCAAGAGGAGATGGTGTGACAGGAACAACGAAGGAGTGTGACTGGAGGTGCCAATGGGGAGCCAGTGTAACAGRAGCGTGACCAAGTGGGATCACTTGGCGTGAGGGGGCGGTGAGGGTGTCAGGGTGTGGCGGGGCTGCGACAGGGCCGTGGGGCGGGCAGGAGGAGGCCGGGCGGGTGGCACGGCTGAGGAGGGGTGTCAGGTGTGACACAGGACAGGGGACGGGGGACAGGGGACAAGGGACAGGGGACGGGACGGGGAGGTTCGCGTGGTGCCTGAGGGGCGGGCCCGACGGCGGGAGCAGCCACGGGGCCGGACCTCCAGGCCGCCGGGGGGCGCTGCGCGGCGCTGGGCGGGTGCGGCGGCGGCAGCGCC
>NW_026623510.1:494363-508975 GCF_030028575.1 Malurus melanocephalus
CATGCCCGGCCCGGCCGCCGGCAGCCGGGCGCGGGTGTACGCGGAGGTGAACAGCCTGAGGAGCCGCGAGTACTGGGACTACGAGTCGCACGTCCCGAGCTGGGGGTAAAGCGCCGTGCGGGGACCCGCCCTCTCTACCGCGGGAGGGCCTCACCCGTGGGGAGGGTTTCCTGATCCCCCGCTCCCGTGCTGGGGTGTCCTCGGGGGGCTGCGGATGGGGAGAGGCTGGGAGAGGATCCCCCCCCCAACCCTGGCCTGCCGCCCTGTTAGTTACCCACTCTTCCCCCACCACCGCCTCTCTCCTCTTGGTGCCCGCAGCAATCAGGACGACTACCAGCTGGTTCGAAAGCTCGGCCGAGGGAAGTACAGCGAGGTCTTYGAGGCCATCAACATCACCAACAACGAGAGGGTCGTCGTGAAGATCCTCAAGGTGAGTGTCCCGTTGATGATGTAGAGGCTTGTGGTGGCTKGGAGCGAAAGGGAGAGGAACAGGTTTGGTGGGCCCAAATARCTAGTGGATCTCCTTCTTCACCCCWAAACTCCTGKTTKATCGTTAARGACATTGGGATGGTGTGTTTGGAAGTGGATTTGGTGTCTTGCATGCTGTAGCGATGTTTTGGTGTTTCCACCCCTCCTCGTCCAGCATAGCTCAGAGCTGAGAGTTCCTCTGGAGAGGGAGAACTGTGAGTCCTGACATTTGAACAGCGTTGCRTGTGCTGCCTGTGTTTGGCAAATTGTATCTGGCAATGCCTGTCTAAAACAGCCCAGGGACTGCCGTGTCAACAGGAATGCGAAGCCTGGAGGGGGAAATCCTTCTGTTAACCTCTAGACAGCCGGTATGTGGCCTTTTCAGAGCCAGGCTGCAGGATGCTCAGCAGTTATAAAAGCACCACTATTTTACATTCAGTCCTTTAGAGGATCTGGTGTAGAAAAGGACTTAATCACAGTCAGRCTATAAACACTACAGAAACTTGAGGGGACTCAAGGAGGCCTTCCAAAGTTTGGCAGTGTTGGTGACCAGTGTGTTGGTGTGTTGACCCTGGTGGGGTCAGGCTGTGGGGATCTTTGTGCTGCAGTGGGAGGTTGTAGTTTGGGATGGCTATACCTGGGTTAGTCACTGCAGGGCATGTCTTACCATGTTTGACCCTGAAGCAACAGCTCACAGAGAGCTAGTAGCTCTCTGTGTTGGTGATCTGGAGTTAGGCAGGGAAGTAAAGACAGAAATGAAAGGTTACATTTGTGGTATGTTTGGTTCTGGCTTGGCTGACACTTGTGGCTGTCACTTGTTGGACCATCAACATTTGTCACTTGTTCTCCAAGAGCACRTGGAAGCCAGTGTCTGACCACGGATGTCCTAAGAATTTGGGCACACATTCATCTGCAGTGTTCAGGGAGGTCTGAGCTTAACGTGTCCTTGCAGCCACTGAGAAGAGCAGCTTTCCAGGGCATGCCTCTCTGCAGGGCTGTAGCCTTAAGGCATTCACTGGATCTACTCAGAGAGTGCRTCTGGCTGTCTCTGCTGTCATCCCCACTCACTCACTGTGCCTGCTTCCTTGGGCTCTGCCTTAGCTTCCCAGAGAGCTTGTCATGGTTTGTCCAGCCAGCGCTCCTGGGAAAGGTATGATCTTCCATCTGCCTCTGGGGGAGGCACACAAACCCCAGCCTTGGCTGTGGGCATGGAGGTGGCCAGGTGAGCTGTTTGGAAGAGCCTCTGTGGCTGAGCCTGATGTCAGGACAGAGTGGTGAGACTCACGTGTCCTTGCCAAGTCAAGTTCCTCTGGCATGCTGTTTGGACMTCCCCCTCTTCTGGATGCTTTTTGTGCTTTAGGATTTTGTCTTTTTTTAAGCAGATGGCAGGCAGGAATTTTTGCTGTGAGACAGTAGTCACAAGTGGCAAGCGCAGAGCTGGATCTTACGGCAAGATAGTTTGTGACTGGCCTGGGGAAACTGTGCACTTGTACATGCTGTTTTGAAATCCTTGATGAACTCTTTAGGACTGCTGTGGTTTGTAAGGATCCTAGGTCTTGTCCCACATTGAAAGGCACCACAAGGCTGAGAGAGACTGCAGGGAAAGTCATCAGAAATCTTGCTCCTTGCCTTTTCCCAGTCCAGAGAGACTGCCCTGGAGCAATGGTCCTCTTCCTGTGGCAGCTGAACTCTGTCACGTCTAGGGAGCCATCAGCACTGGACACGGTGAGTCAGCTGGCAAGAGTCATCTGAGGGCAGCTGGGTGCTCCTTSTCCTTGGGGCCTGAATGTGTTGCCTTAATGCCCTGCAAGCAGGGGACTGGATTGTCCCAGATTTGAAGCGGATGGTRTTGCCACTGGTTCTCCTGGCTCTCCCCACTTGCATTAACATGCAGACAGCATTCCTGTGACTGAGCAAGGAAAAGCAGAAGGTCCAGATAAATAAAGATGAACTTTCTCCTCAGTGGAAAGTGGGTCAGTGAAAAAGGAGTTTCAGAGCACCACGTTGGGCACATTATGAAAACCTGTGAAGTGTGGCAATAACATCACTCTGATCTGTGGAAAGTGCCTCTGGTTTCCTGTAACAAGACTCAAAACTTAATTGCAGATATAATTGCATGTATCTACAGTGGAACCTTAGCAAAGGGGCTGTGTGTTCCTCCTAACTGGGAGGAATTCTGAGCCTGTGAGGTGGGAAATGGAAACAAAAGTCTTCAGGATTTTTGTGTAGTGCAGGGATGGGACAAAGGGAAATATTGTGCCTGGGCAATGGATGCAGCTGTTTAACACAGTTGCTCCTTTCTCTTTAGCATTTTTTGAGAGGACRATTTATGTTAGGTGTTAGAGTGAGTTTTACCAAGAGTCACTGTTTTAATATCTTAGCTTCATGGGAAATCACTGATGTGTCTTCCTAGACTTTGCTCTTTGAGGCAGTTTGTCCTTACTGAGCTTAAGCTAACACATAGCAAGTACTTCCCCTGCTTTGGTGTTGCACTACCTGAACATCTTGTACCCTCCTCTACAGAGGTCAGGAAATTTTATCACCCTTCGTTTGATGCAGAACTGAGCCACAGAGATTTCCTGTGTGACTTCAGGCAAGTCCCTTAGCTTCAACAAAGCTGAGACTGGAGCATGGGTGCTGGTTTAGTGCAACATGAYGGGGATAATTGCTCTTCCCCTTTGGGCAGCCACTTGCCTGGTTTGTTTGTAAGTGCCCCGTGAAGACTTCAGCATTGGACAAGGCCAGGGAGCTGATGGCTCTGGTTGGTACCACAGTGCCCCAGACCTTTTGGGCTTRCATAAAGCAAGGTGTTCTGTTTCCCTGGCCAGTGCCCAGCATTTCCTTTCAGTTCTGCTACAAGTTCAGGACTAGGCATAATCCTGCAGGAAAATGGGATGTTGCTAATTGTGGTCATAATGTGTATCAGCAAAGGAAGAGAATTAAGATCATGCAAATGACTATGACATTACCATTTCCTGGATCAAGTGCCTTTCAAATATGGTGCTCTTAATGTCACTTTTCCCAGGAAAATTCTGCAGCTCTTTTTTAAAAAGCCAAATRAAGCAAGCTGGTTGCTTCTCACTCCACTGCAGCAGGACATCAGGATGCATTGTGTAGGATGGTGTATGCAAAGCAGTGGGGCAGGAGCCTGGTTTGCTACATAGATGCCCCCTGCCAAACATCCTCCAGAAGCTTTGATCTTGAGCAAAGAGGCAGAAAACATCTCCCCACCTTTTCAATCTATTCAGGGAACAAAGAGTGAGAAGGGTCTGAAGTGTGAGGACTCTGCACTGTACTGACCTTGCTACTCCTGAGGTTAGTAAGGCTTGGAGTTAGCACCTGTGCTCCTGYGGTCCTTTGCTGGTGTTGGAGGTTCTTGTGGGCTTTTTGATCTGGCTGGCCTGGGTACAGCTGTGGCCCTGCTTCCTGCCTGCCTCAGGGCAGCCCGYGCCAGGAAGGGGGAGTGTATGAACATTTTCTGTACGTGGTTTTGTGTCTTGCTTAAATTTGATGCTAAGATTTGACTCCCAGGATGAGGTCTGACAGTCCTCAGCATGTACAAAGGAAGTTTAAGACATCTTTGTTTCCAGTGAGTCCTGTGTTGTCTACTTTCAGTGCAGGTATCTAAAGTACAGCTCTGCTCTTCCACATCTTACCACACAGAGGTTTTTGGTGGAYTGCTGAGGTCAGTCTATGCTGTCTCTTTGATGAACTTCTCATTTTGTTTTTCTGCTAATGCAGCTCCATAATGTCTCCCAGCATGCCTTTAAAGTGAATCCTCTATTTTTGGGTAATAGTGTTTCAAGTTGCCACTCTGAAAGCCCAAGGCAAACTTTCCATGTTGCTCATAACTGCTACAGGTGATACCTTGTGAGAATGGTGCTCTTAGTTACCTGCAGTTAGTGCCATTGCTGAGTGTTGGCTGTAGGGCTGTGTCCTTCCCCTCCCTGTGCTGCCTTCATCCCAGTGTCCACGCAGGGTGATTACAGCATCCATGTTGGCTGTCTGTACTGGAATCAGGAGTCCTTCTGCTTTCCTGATGTACCTGTSTGTCCATGGATGCTCTCCTTGCCTGCCAAGCAGTAAACCCATCAAAAAGAGGCTGTTTTGTCTCCTTATGTGGTTACTCTGCACAGRCACAATGTGGGTGGAGGTAGGGGAATACAAGAAAAGGGACTAGTGAAATGGAGGTCCTGCAGCAGTGATGAAATAGCCCTTTTCTCCTTTGGTGGCTTTTGTCCCTCTGTGCTGAGTCCATGCACTGGAAATTTCAACCATGTACATGGTTTCACAAGTGCATTCTTGTTTGTTTGGCTTTGTTTTTCCCCTGTTCCCCCATTTGGGCTGTGTGAACCCTCCAGAGCTGCTGCTCATACCAGGCACTGCTAGAAGGTCCTTCCGGTGTTGAACTCAAATCACTCTAGTAACTAGAAAACCAAGCTGGAGTGGCAGCTCTGGTTAAGTTTTCTTCTACCTTTAAAAGCTTAGAGCTCACATACATCAGCATGTTCTACATGGGGGCTGAAATGACTGCCATGCTGGTGTGCAGAAGGGGAAATAGGATTGGATGATGTTGGTCCCTCAGGCTGGAGCTTTTGACTGCATCGGTGACCTTCCACCAAAGCCGTTCAATGCCTGCTCCTGGTAGCTCTCTGTGTCTCTAGCTCCTCCTGTGTTTGCATGCACTGAATCAGCTCCCCCTGGCCCACTTCCTCCTCTGGCAGTCTTGAAAGGAGCCCTTTTGCAGGAGAGATGGGTACACAGCTCTTCTCTTTTAAACACCAGTTGCCCACAATAAGCTTGGYAGARTTGGCTGCTGGAGTCCAGCCTTGARTGAGCTGAAACCAACTGGGACAGTGCTGGGTGTCTCACAGAGGCCTGGAGATGCAGCTGGTGACTCTGGTGATGGTGGTACAGCACCAAGGAACTGATGGGCTGCAAAGCTGCAGCTCCTGCATGGAGAAGGGTGAGATACAGCACTGTGTTCTCAGGGCCTGAAGGAAAGATTTCCATCCCATGGAATGGTGGTGATGGGGATCAGGGCTTGGTCCTCATGCCTCTCCTTTTTAATTGACGGTAGAATTCTTGATGTGTCATGGGCAGTTCTGAAGCCCCAGGAGGACTGTTTTGGGGTGTGGCATGTTGGAAGGAAAAGGATTCTGAAGGAAAGAATGAAACTACCTTCAGAAACGTGCTGGGATGTTCTACGGAACTTAAGTATATTTAATTAAAAAAGCAATAGTACTTTAGTAGTTTCAAGGTATGCTTTTCTCCCCTCTTTTCTAAAATTCAAGAGCAGCTCACGAAAGTTTGAATTCCCACAATGGAAGTGGTAAAAYGCAAGCAACCAATAGAATGTCAACACAAGTGGGCTCCTTGATTYTGTAGCTCTTGGAATACCATTATTTGGTTTCTCAGCTGATGTCTGGCAAAACAATCAGAGCTGCTCTGAAGCCAATTTTCCTATTGAGCAATTGGCGTTGGGCTTTATAGGCCGATTATTGTGATCCTTTTGATAATACTTGCTAGTGACAAATGACCTTCTACTGCCAGCTTTTAAATGTTTAAAGCCTGTGATAGGGATGCTGCTTGAGCCTTTTGCTGGTCGTGGATGTTGTGTGTTTGGATTTYCCTGCTTGTTCATGGGAAGCATTGTGGTATTTCCAAGCTATTCATGCTTAGTGAGCAAAGAATTGATTTTTTTTAATGGGGTGGTGGAATACATTACTTTAGTTTCTCATGAATTTGTATTTTTTGACTGCTAAACATTCTTCCCTGCTGTGCTGACCCCAGTTTCACTTCAGAGCACCTGCTGGGCAAAACCCAGCACCTTCTGGGATTCCTTCAGAGCAGCACGTGTGCTCCTCAGCTGGCAGTGTGTGCACTGCTTGGCTGCCTGCTCTGGGCTAATGTAAAATGATTTTTATGCTTTGGACTTAACTCGTATTTCACATGCCTTCCTGGTCACTGCCTTTCTTTCACAGTGTGAAAATGCRTAAAGAACTTTGGATAACAAATCTAATTTCTCTCCTTGCTTGAATTCAAGCAATGGGCCCCCAGGTTGTTGGGAAAGTCTGGAAGTGGAGCATCTGCCAGAAGAGTGTACTCCCTTTGCTTTAGAAACTAAGCAAAAAAGATATTTAACCAGGCAGCCATTTATTTGTTCAAGACAGGAAGTGATGGTTGCAGTCTTTTATTTCAAGGTTTATTTTAGCAAACAATGTTAATTCTCCCAGCTGGTGTTTGCTGGAAACCGGACTCTTCCCTGCTCACTAGTTTACATGATCTTGTGGAAAATGACCCAAGATCTGTTTTCTTGGTCACAGAGGTGTTTTCTTCTGGATCTACCTGATTGCAAAGCTTATCCTGTGCCATTTTCACCACTGCAGAGGGATAGCATTGCATGATGCTCCCCAGTCTTTGGGCAAAGAGAATTGGGATAGCTCTGGCCACTGTCACTGCCTCTTCTGACTGACTTTCAAGTGGAGTGATGCCCCTTTATCCATTTGGCTGATAGGGTGGGAAACTTGAAGCAAAGGGTAGGTGGCTGAGGACAGTAAAGTGAGAGCTACTGGATCYAGCAGAGCCCATCCTCCTGTGGCTGGAGGTCACCTTGTCCCTCTACTCTGGGCACTCAGCATAGTGGACAGCTGTAAGCTGCACCTTTTGTCTCCACAATCTACAGCCACCTCACTTCCAGTTTGCCTGAGGAAGGAAGCAATTTTCTGGGAAACTGGAAAACTGGCTTGAGCTAGACAGTAATGTTGTTCTATGGGTACTGCTGCAGTTGAAGTAATTAAACCCCTCCCAGTGTAGACACGGTTAAACTGAGACATGTCTTTTAGCCTGGTTTCCTATGGAAACGAGTCTTATGCAATCCTGCTGTCTGTCAGCCTTTTTCCCCCTCCTCCCCCCAGTAGTTTTTGCACTGGTTGGCCAATTTCAACCAAATGCGACAGAAGTCTCCAAGCTGTCAAGTTTGTACAGATTTCATGGAAGTAGGTGTTTGCACAGAGCAGAGGGACCGTGTTGGAACCCATGTCAGAGGGAAAGGCTTTGACCCATACTGGTCAGGGGAGAACTCCAGCATGGAGGAAAGCTTTGAAATGCCTCTGGCGTGGGAACAGATGGAGTTGGAGGCTGCACCTGTGTAAAACATTGCCTTGCAAACACAGGCAGATCAAACTCAGGAGCAGTTAAATTTTGTCGAGGTTGCCTGCTCCTTTCCTCTGCTGGAARTCACCCTCCCAAGGCAGGAGGACTGGCCTGTGTAAGAAGCACAACCTGAAATGCTGCTGTTCATAGCCTGGTTTAATAAAATAGACTAAAGTGAGTATTGTTAAAAATACTCTGGCTTGAAGGGCTGGTGTTTTAGAGGCTGTCCCTGCTGGGAGAGGCAGATGGTTGGAGGCCATAATAGCTTCAGTTCACATTTAATCCATGTGTGTTTGGAGTCAACATCCTTGGAGAGACAGATCGGGTGACTCTGAGAGACAGTTGTAGCAACCCAGACTTAATCCTGGTGTGTGGCTGATATGCTGCTGCTGGCCTGTGGTTTCAGCAGTACTGGGCTCTGGGACATGAGGGAAKTTAGCAGAGTTTCTCTGGTTTGAATAGTTACCCCCAGTGCAGTGCAGGCCGTGTGCTGGAGTGGTTTGCACCAAGGTGTTTGATTTGCCAGATGCAAGAGCTTGTRCTTGGAATCATGTACTGGGCAAAAACTGAGCCCCAGCGATGTGCTCTTGGCCAGCACACGGTGTTTGCAGCTGTGGCTGCAGCAGTGGTGTGGGACATGTGGGTAGGAGGTGGTGTGAGGCTGAGGGTAGGTGAAAGCTGTGCAGGATGGATTGCAGGCCAGCGGTCATCGCTGCTTTTTCCTACAAATCTGAGACGAAGAAACTGTACCCCTACATCACTCTCTCTGAGGACACTCCTAGGCAATAGCTTTTCCTCTAAAATTACTTCAGCCCATTGCATTTCTTCTTGCCTCATCCTTGTTTACCTAGTGGTGGAAAACCCCACGGAGTGCTGGCTGTGTGCGGGGAGAGTGTCTGAGGATGTGCTGCTTACAGCCCTACACTGAGCAGGGCTTCCCATCCCCAGCCCTTGTGGGGCACTCATCCCAGCTCACAACTGATGTGGAGATGGTGTGGACAGCCTGGCCAGAGCTCTGCAGTCCRGCAGCTTAGCAGGAAGAAGTGCAAACAGCAAGCAGCTTTTAAGTCTCCCTCTAGCTGAGACTGTGTTTGCCAGACTGTCTTCCCTTGGGGATGTCAGAGATGCTGCTGGTGGTGATTATCTGCAGGCATTTTATTAAAAAAAGACCAACTTTCTTCTCTCCTTTTTTCAAAAAGTCACTGATTTTGTCTGCTTTTGTGTTTTAGTAAGTGTGTGGTGGGTGAGGTTAGATTTCTGATGGAGATAACATAGAGCATCATTTTCCCATCCTGAAAACGGTGAAAGAAACGTGTGGAAGTGACTGTAAGACAACAAATTCTGTTCCAGTGGGAGCAGTGGTTGCTATGAGAGAAGAAAAGGAAATCTCAGGGGGATGTCTTCCCCTATCTAGCTGATGCAAAAGGCCCTTGAAATAACTACAGTATAAAGGAAAAGGTGTTTCAAAGTGGGCTTTGGGTCCACTTGGCTGTGTTCAGGCATTGTTTCAACTCCCAATCWGTTGCCAGTGTTGCAGTAGAGAGTCTGTAATGCATGTCTGTCATAGCCAGGCCATTCAAGGAGCACCTTCAGGATGTAAGTGCCTCAATTCGTCTTTGAAGTTCCTTGGAAAACAGCTTGTGTGTGCATCTGCCTCACTGGACGAGCAGAGTAACCAAATTACATCCTCTAATTCCATCTTGGCCTTCTGGTGAGATCTGTGCTTGTGGGTGACACAAGGGCGGTGTCCGTCTCCATGCTGACATAAATTAAATTAGTCCCTAATGAAGCATCCTCCTCTCAGGTGCAAAAATGTAGCCCTCACTTCTGGTTTACATGCCCCTGCTCTGGCTGATTCTCCCTTTCTGTCCAAGCTCTCAGGAGCTCCAGCGTTTTCTGGGTRTTGCCCTGGGGCTGTTGGTCGCCCACTCCCCAGCAAGCCCTGCCCCTCATCCCTCCMGCTCTGACAGCTGCGGTGGCCTTGCTGCCATTTTCCACAGTGGCTTTATGAGGTGCTGACGCTCCCTGTGCTGGCATTGGTGTTATTTTTGGCACTTTGCTTCAGGCTGAGATTCTCATCTTTTGGCTTTAAAGTCTAGCTCATGCCTTTTAACTTGCAAGAGGAGAAGAGCAGGATTCGAATCTGAAGGTTTCAGCCACCTGAAGAGCCTTGAAAGACAGCATATTTTATCACTTACATAAATGCCATATTTTCCCTCTATATAAAACCTTCTGTTCCTTCTCCTGTCTGCTCATACATTTCTGCCAGGGGTCTGAAAACAGGGAKTGCCTTGGATTTGCCTATAAGGGGAGTATGAGTTGCCCCATCGGCACTCTGTGGCCATCACAGAAGTGGGAGGCTGTGGCAGAGGCGAGGTGATGAGCACGACCCATTGAGCTCCTATGGCTYCTTGTCCTTCACACGGGCACATGCTAATGTGTATTACTTTGGGAAGGTGCCTCRTACCTTTGCCATTCCTCATCACACCCCTCCACACACACCAGACTCACTGCCAGATGATGAATGTTTTAGAAAGCTAAGAGTCTAGAGAGGAGTGTTTTCATCAGCAGCCTCAGAGATGGGGCAAGGGCTTTAYCAATCCCTGCAAGATCTCTCTGCAGCTCTTTTTAGTGGTGCTGAAAGGTGGGGCAGGAGGGGATGTTCCAGCTTAGGCATGAAGGACTGCTAAACTCGTGACTTGCAGCTGGTGCTGTCCACACTGGTCACTAGCCAAGGCTCATTAAGAATGTCTCASCTTTTATCTGCACTAAACTGCCTTGCTTTTCCAGTAGGCACAGAGCTAGGGTTATCCTGGGAGTGGATGAGTTACAGAAACAATCATTTGCATTGAAGTGAACCACTGGATCAGCAGAGTGTAAAAGCCAACTTAAGCTCTGAGCCTCTGCCTTGGGAGCAGCTGTTCTTTGTCACTCTCCGCAGGGTGATGTCCAGAGAAAAGCTTACTTTGCAAAGAAGGCTCCTGAGACTGAGCAGATGAGAGGAGGAGTCAAAACTGTTTAAAATGTCTGTAGGCTTTAAAAATAATCATGGTTATGGATGCAGTGRCATGCGATGCAGTTGGCTCTGTGGACTTGGGGTGGTTGTGAACCAGGCACAGCAGTGTCTGAACTTACAAGAGATCTTGGTGTTGGGGATTCTCAGGTTATCGTTTCATGGGATTAAAGTACTCATTGGGAAACAGGTTGGGATTAAGGAGTGAAAAAGTGGTTAGTGCTGGTAAACAAAAGCAGAGATAGTCCACCATGCTTGTGCTGTGGCTCTGAGTGCACAACATGAATCAGTGTGCTGAGGTTACCACATAGCGGRCCAAGGCACTTTTAACCATGGTTACTGGAGTCACAGTTATGTTTGTCTGCAGGGGTTTGATTTTTCCCCTGATGAATGGAAAAGTTTCGTGGATGAGAGGGAAATCCTAGTTCATGCAAGATGTCTGTCTCCTCTTTGGTGCTAAAAACATTCCCRTGTGAGGGTGGAAGTGAGAGAGGAGGGGAGGTGATGTGTTCCAGTCAAAATCAGTGTTAATTTCTGAAAGGACTCTCACTTCTAATTTCTTTTGTCTATTTAAGCCAGTGAAGAAAAAGAAGATAAAACGCGAGGTTAAGATTCTGGAGAATCTGCGTGGTGGCACCAACATCATTAATCTGATTGACACTGTCAAGGATCCGGTGGTAGGTGCCTGTGTCGGGGAGGGGGRTTGTGCTGGGGTTGCCTTCCTGCCAGCTGCAAACTGCTGGTTGGTTTAGATGGGCTCCTCTTCCTTTCCATGTTCCCCAGACTCTTTAGCACCCTTTCTGTGTCTTCCATGAGTTGCCATGGCTGATAGGAGAAAAACTTTTGAAGTCCTGCAAATTTTCTGTAAAAACATAGAGCCTGCAGCTCTACTAGAAGGCTCTAGTTTCTGTCTGGCATCTGGAGTCTAAGTACCAGCCAGGACAACTGGATATTAAGCACTTTAATCCTTCTGGTTGCTGTCCTRCCCAGTGACCAGCAGTCACATCACTGGTCTGTGTTGCCACAATTCCCCCATTCCCGGGAAGTCTCCTCAGATGAGCAGCTGGCTGAGGGCTGTGACTCCCAGCCTGCTGGCAGCCATGGAGAGGAAATGCTGCTGTGGGGTTGGCAGTSCTGGCTGACCTTCCTCCTGTGAGGAAGGCTGGGAGGGCTTAGCTCCTGCTGACACTTTTTGCCTCGCCCAGTGCTCTCTCTGTTCCACAGCATGGCGGGGAGCAACACTGGCCAAAATGCTGAGTTGGTACTCAGTGTGTGTGGGCTATAAGCAGGACTGCACTTTCCATGTCCTGCTCCCACCTTGCTTAGTAAGGGCTGGGCAGGAAGCAAAGGCTTTGTCAGGTCTCTTGGAGCCAAAGAAATGTAAGTGCGTGTTTTAAACCATGACTTTCTCTCTCTTGCAGTCAAAGACCCCTGCTCTGGTGTTTGAGTACATCAATAACACAGATTTTAAGGTGAGTTTGCCTGAGTGTGGAGGRGGGAGGCTTCCTATTTCTGTTAAATGCTGTGATTGTCATATAATCCTCAAGAGCTGTGGGGAGAATTTAGAGTTTCTACAATTGTTAGCTTCACTTTTCTTTCCCTGTGTAAATCAGAAACTTGTTAATGGGCCTAGATAAAAAAGGAATAAAAAGTCTGTATGCTGAATCTCCTAGCTCTGAGGAGTAAGTTCAACAGGTTAGATATTCTTACTCCCCTCTCAATTTAGTAATCACTGCTGTGCTATATATTCAGCCCAAGYTAATCCCTGTGCTGTAGTGCTCTGTTTACAGCAGWGCAGTTGATGGAGCTGGTGACACCRATTTGTTCTGGAATCCTTCAGACCTGGGGAGTGTGGGGTGGCAGAGACTGGARAGCTCATCTTGCATTACCAGTGGATCTGGTAGTGGGGGATTGAACATACTTGAATACATCTGAAGAGCTTTTTTTTTTCTTGTCTGAGGCTGCAGTGTATTCCCTGGCTCTTCTGATTTCTGGGGAACTCCAAGAGGTATTACCTGTTCCCAGAATGAGGGTCCTTCTTTCTGAGTRCAGCTGCAACTGCAAAATGCTTCTAGACAAAAAGGATCTATAATTAGCAGCCACACCTATTTTAATGGTATCTTTGCTTACCCCGTGTGTGTCTTTATGTGTGTCTTTACCCTAAGTCACTAAGTCAGTGGTGGAGAATTCATTGAGCAGTTGTCATCAGAAAGCCAGCAGCCATCCCTCCTGCACTGTTCAGGGATCTCTTTCATTCCATGTTATGGGATGATGATTTTGTCTTCCTCTCTGTACTGGATCATTATGTAGGTACAGATTTTATAGGAAGCAGATGTACCAAACACCCAGAGAAGAATCCTGGGGTGGTGTTGGTGGAAAGGAGGCAGCTGGCTCACAGRCCAGCTCCTGCAGCCCTGCATGCTGAGGAGCAGCACATGTAGTTTCTGTCCCTCTGGGGTGGATCTGGTGAGCTCCTGGGTGGGATGTGTGTGTGTAGCCAGAGCTGCAGCCATGCTGCAGTGGAGGTCTGAGTGCTGTTTAATCTCGTGTGGAGATAACACTGCAGGAGCCACAGTAACAGCAACTTGCAGCAGCGTCTGCCCTGTCAGCTCTGGGCGGGGAGACGAGTGTTGCCTCCATCAAGTAAACATCCATGAGAGGAGTGCTCTGTGGTGACCTTTCAGGGCTAATTAAAGCAGGTTTGGTTTGCCTGAGCTTTGTTGACATCAGCTGGCCTCTTCCAGTGTCTAGTGCTTTGGGAATGTGCCCCTGTTCCTCTCCTGGTGACCCACAGCCTCCTTCTARGGCTGGTTCTAGAAGTTTTTAACTTTCTATTTAGAGACATTTAAATATTGAATTAATTTTTATTTTTAATACACGGCTTGAGAAAAGCTACATTGCTCAGGCAGTGGTATGCTTTGCTGAGGATTGCTTTGTGTGTGTCCGAGTCAAAATATGATTACACTGCTCTGTCATGTCCTTAGAGGAAAAAAATTAGCATCAAGGATATCCCCCAGAAACTGAAATGTGTCCATGAAGTGGAGWCTTCAGCAGCACCTTGAGGCTGGTGGCCAGTAGGAACTCTTAACTGAAAAATGCTGGGCTTGGAGTCCATGGTACACTGGCCATCTTGGCCACATGGAGAGCCAGGGCAGGCACTGGTGCAGGCAGTGAGGAGCAGAAGTGGCAGTGCCCACCTCTGGCTGTTGCMTTTGAATCAACTACATGAGCTTGCAGCAGACTTTTCTAGGCTCCTGGGAGAAAGCCTGGCTTCTCAGGGAGGTCCAAATCCACAGCTGTACAAGTATCCAAGTACAGAAAGTATTGATGCTTTTGATGCTGATTGGTACAAGACAGGAATAACTTGTCTTGGGAATGCAAGTGTGTCCCCAGGGCATGCAGTGTGGCTTCTTGTGTTCAGAGCTTATTTGTAACCTGAATTTCCCTAGCTGTGTATGGGCTGTGTGGGTTGTTTGATGCTCCACTCCCATGAGTTGTCTGCCTGTTTGAGTAGGTTCTTGGGGCTGCAACTAATTGCAGATTATAGAGYTGCTTCTACTGAGGGGGCCTGTGGGTGTCTTCTTCWCTRTAGAAACTCCCAAGATGTTTCTTCYCTTGCTCTGAAGTGCCAAGCAGAGAGTACAGAGTATGTGAGACCACTTGTGTTGGAGGTCTCAGCTTGCTCTGTTCCTCTGCACATGAAGAGCTGGAGAGCAGCCAGTCATTGTCCCCTCTGCTCCACAGTCCTGATCTCCCTGGGCAGCCAAGTTCTGCTGAAGTCAAGTGCCACATGAGCTAATCAGGTGACAGGGACCTCTTCTCTTTGACCATGGCTGAWCTGCCTATGTCTGGGTTGACATCTGGATTCAGCAGTACTGATGAGAACCAGCATCTCACTGCAAATCACCTTCAGGGAGTGTGAGGGGTTCCCAGGGCAGCTGGTGGGGCTGAGGGCTGTGACTCCCAGCCTGCTGGC
>NW_026623510.1:509125-541536 GCF_030028575.1 Malurus melanocephalus
GAGGCCTTAGCTCCTGCTGACACGTTTTGCAGGCAGCAGGTGGTTGCCAACCAATTCACAGAATTTACTTTTTCTCTGTCCTGTTGGCAGTAGTTACTCACAAACTTGAATGTCTGCTCAGTTGTCTCCCTTCTGGAAGTTCCTTTCCTTTAACAATTGTTTTTTGCTTGACGTCAATTCTTTGACCCCTTTGCATGTTCAAATGGCAGATCACTGTTCATGTCAGTGCACCTATGCAAGTGGCTGCTGGGTTTCCTCTGTGGCTGGGCAGAAGCTGCACTTCTGTGGGGTCTAAACCTTGGCTGTGGATGATCCCAGATCAGAAGCACAAGCTTTTATTTCACTATTTTTAAATTACAGTATAAACAGGAGACTTAGGTGATACCTGCCCACAGCTGATTACATTTYCTTAARTTACCTGTCTGGGTCCYTTGTGGAAGTGACAGCACTGTACTYGCCGGGAGGATGAGCTGGAGCCAGACTGGATGTGTATTCTGCTGTGTGAGGACAGCAGCTTGGGTACAGGGTTAGTGTTTCTCTTCAGACCTGCTGCATTACTTGTCATCTGAGAGCATTCAATCTCYCCACAGTAATTTGCCTTAAATGAAAGCTGCACTGCAGAGCCACATGCAATTGAGGAACCATCAGCAAAATTAAATGYCTTTTGCTAATTGGTTTCAAACTAGAAATGAGACGCCTGTACTTCAGCCATTGTCAGCTGTCCTATATTTTGTAAGCACACCTGGTACTGTGCCTTTCATTGCCCCAAAGAGGCAAATCCCTTAGGAAGGAAGGGRGCAGAGAATCTCAAGGAGCAGTTCTGGGATGGGCTTGCTATTTAATTCTTAAAAAACACTAGCAGGTTTGGAGCTGAAGACRAGATGGGCAAGAAAGGTGAGCAATGGAAGGTTGCTTCAGGATGTTCAGCCTGCTGGAGTTGTGGGTACAATGTGCTTTTGAGTCACATCTTCCACTTCACCTGCGCTTTGGTGAATTTTCAGGCCAAATTGCTGTGAGGGAAATGTGCTCATGGGTTTTATCTTTGTACATCCAAGGTTTGTTTAAAAAATGGTTGTTGCTCTGCATAAGCAATACAGAAGTATAAAAGATTCTCCTCCCTTGTGTGGCTGCCAAGGCTGGGATGCTTTGGGAACTGTTTTCTTTTGCTGCTGCTGCYCTGCACCCCAAAGCAGTGTCTCTCCTCGCAGCCACCCTGTTGCTCTGCAGATGCTGCTTCCTGCACGTAGCCAGCTGTGTTGCTCACTCAAGGGAGAGGAATAAGCATTTAACTCCTGTCAGCCCCACGGTGGGGACAGCATCTCTGGCTCCTCGGGCACTAACGGGATTCGTTTATGATTGGTTATGTGATGTGTGCCACATATCACCAAAAGCTGCAGAGGGGTAGTGGTTGCCTGTGGGTGGGTTTGGCCTTTCCTAGTGCTCTGTATGGAGARAGGAGACCAGCCCAGGTCTCTGAGGCCTCGTGGGATCCTGAGTGCTGAGCAGATGTTTGAGCTGGGTCTGAGCGATCCCCAGAGTGATGTTTCTGATAATCCTACTCCACAGAGACAGATGTGAGAGCAGAGYATGGGSCRTGTCAGCAAAGGTGTGTGTTCTGCYCTGCTAGGSTGGGCAAAGGGGATTTGGAGCCYAKTATCAAARCCTACTTGAGGYAGCTGCTATGCAGGACCCACTTGCAGTGAATACCTAGTCTCTGTCCTTCAAAGCTGTCTGTATTCACTGCCTGCCTACCCTGAGCAGGCTCCTGCAGGGACTGTTCCCTGTGGTGGGCAGAGTGGGCACTGCTGGCCACACTGCTGGCCTTGGCACTGACAGAGATCAGACAGGCTGAGTTTCACAGGCAGCTCTTCTGGGGAAATCTGTTCAATGCTGTTTGCCCAACAGTGTTGGGGCATATCATAGCCAGTGGTGAAGGCCATGAGTCAGAGAAGAAACAGCACTGCAGGTCTGAGAGAAAGACATTGGTGACCTCTCTTCCATCTACTTTCCACTTACAGGCAGCAAAAGGCAGAGAGCCAGGGAATAGGGAAAATGAGGTCTAGTCTTGTACTTCCACTGCCTTTCCTGCTCTTCTTCCCCAGGTGCACTGATGTTGCCAGGTGGAATTGAACAGGGCAGTGAATGCCAGAAAGACATATTTTACACATTTCTTACAGTGTTTGTTACACAGCAAGCCAATTAAACAGACTTCTGGAAGGACTCAGCTGTCCTCTGCTGGCCCTGTGTCCTGCATCAGTTGTGCACAAGTCAGGAAATCCATGCCTGCTGTGGCTCTGTAGCTTGTGGCTATGTCTTTTTTGCTCCCTGCTCACTTGTCTGCTTCAGTGGGTTGCTCCAAAGCGTTAGGATCATCCCAGCTCACGAGAATACAATGCAGTTGTGTCCTGGAGGCTATTAGAGCTMTGTGTGTGTAAGTGACACTTGTATGTTGTCGAATGATTTTTGAGAGCAGTGTTGGGGCTGGTGAGGGAGGGAGGGCTGCTGTTTGGAGGTGGCCCTAAGTAAGGCAGGAACCTGAGGATCTCAGCATGGGCCTGGAGGGGATCCAGGGCCAGAGCTGCTTTTTTGGAATGTGAATTTCAATCCCTTGCTCTGGGATTTTTCCTGAAGCTGCCAAGTGGTGCCTATGATGGACAGCGGGCTCTAGTGCTGATGCAATTGGTGATTTGTCCGAGCTATGAGATGATCCTTGTTTGTAAGAAAGGGCAGACAGGTCTGGTCCCACTGCTGCCCTGTGAGTGTCCTTCCTTGCCCTGCCCTGGCATCTTGCCTTGCTTTCCCTGGGAGAGAGAGCAGCTCAACAAGGTTGGGCTGACACTGCTGCCAGTGGCAGATACAGAGCAGAAGGCAAATTTTGGGGGTCAGCTGTGACCTGGTGTGGGAGCAGCAGGATGMTGAGCTCCCCAGTGATGGTGGTGCTGGCACAGGGCAGGTTAAAGTGCCCCCTGGAGCTCTGTCACTTCCACATGAGCAGCCGCAGAMGGACACAGGAGAGCAGAGTGGTGAACACATGCTGGTATTGAGCGCGTCCCCACAACTCTGAGCTGTGTCTCCTTGGCCCCACAAGCATTTCTGTGCTCTTGCTTTGGATTAGCCTTTATCCTGGGATAGAGGGCAGCCTCTGTGGCTCAAAGGCTGGCTCTCCTCTTTGTGCTTCTCAACCCCATGCTCCTTTAAATTGGTGTTTTCCCCTCTCTGCCACACCCCAAACACCTGGGCACTATTTCATGTGTTCTCAGCCTGCCTGCTCTGAATGCTGTTGTCAGTGCTGGCATGCAARGTCATCACAGTGACTTGACAACAGAAAGAATTGTCTGTGCCTACTCCAGAGCTTTTGCTCCATCTCCTTGGTCAGACAGCCTGCCTATCTCCAGCTGGAAAGTTGTGGGAAAATGATGCCAGTAGCATTTCACAGCAGCTCTTGCATCCTTCCTAGATTTCTTGGCAGGTCTGACACCAGGAGAGCCCTCGGGAATGGTAGCATTTGTAGAGAATCTGGAATGGGGTCAGTGATTGGAGGCAGGTGGGGTGCAGGAAATTATACTAATCCAAATATGGAGTATTTATTTTTTCTCTCCTTTTTTTTTTCCTCCCTCCCCAAATCTCTTTCAGCAACTGTACCAGATCCTGACAGACTTTGATATTCGGTTTTATATGTATGAGCTGCTTAAGGTGAGTGGCATTGCACATGATAGTCTGGCTGGGGAGACCAAGAATGAGAGTGGCAGTAGTGGGACTCATGGGACAGTGCTGCTAAAAGGTTACTTCTCTTGTGTTCAGCACAAAATCCACCTGGGAAGGTTTGGGAAGAGATTGGTTACCTGGCTTGTTGCTGTGAGGTATTGCAACCAAACTGGGGGCTTTTGGTCACCTCCAAAGAGTGTGATTCCCTGAAATATTTGTGTTAGTCACCAGGTAGAGCTGTGCTTGGTCTCTCTGTGTCTCTTGCATCACTGGGCTGCTGTGAGGAAAATCAGGAAAACAGCCAAATCCAGGAAAAGCTCCTTGAGGCAGGGCTGGGGAGCTATAATGCTAGGGAGAGTGGAAGAGAGGAATTGCTGGCTCCAGGCTTTCCTTTGCAGCAGTATTCAATTGCAGYCCCAGAAGGTGAATTCTGCCCACTAGTTTAGCTGTCCCAGTCAAAACTTTCCTTGCCYCTCTGATGAAAGGTGAGGAGTGCCCTAAACATCTTCTTTAACGAGCTTGCACTTCCCCATGGTAATTCCCTCAAGGAGCCATGGCAGGTCTGTGGGATGTGCTTCCCTGGCTCTTGGGGGTCTCCAGCTGCAGCACAGAGGAGGCAGCAGGGCACGAGGGAGAGCTGCCAGGTTTGGCCAAACCCAGGCTGTTCTGTGCTGACCTGCTGTACCTGCAGCTTGGCTGTGTCAGTTCCTAGCAGAGTCTTGGCACTTCTGGGCTGCCATTTGGCAGTTCCCACACTTCTGGAAATGAGTGGGACAGGCTAGGAAAGCCCTTCGTGCTCCAGGACATGATGACTGCAGGAGACTTCCTGAAACAGATGTAGTGGGCCCAAGGCAGGCTATCTTCTCTGCATCCCCAAGCTCGCCCACTGCAAGGGAAGGACCTTCCTACCGGAGATTGGAGTGAGCCTGAGGCAGCCTGGGATTAAGATGGGAGGGGTGCTGAGGTTTAGAKGATCCTTGAGCCTTGGCAACACAGGACACTAGAAGAGCTTCATGCCTGGAAGCAGCTTGTGCAGCCTGTTACAGATCTCCTGTGCTGGAGATCCAGGAGCATGGTTTGCTGTGAGTCCTGTGGGCTGTGAGGCCGTGTTACTGCAGGGGTGTTCTCTGAGCCCTCACTGGGATGGAAGCTGTTGCCTCCTTGCTTCCCACTGTGGCACGGGCCCAAGGACGGCGTTGCTTCCCTGGCACTGATGTCTTGGATATTGAATGACTGCAGGCTGTACCCTCTTTCCGTGCTGCTGGAGATCTCATAGCATCTGATAGATGTTGATGGATGGATCTCCCTCCCCTTGGAGATGAGAAAACAACATTCTCACCCTCTTGCTTAAGGGAACAGCTGCGTTGAGGGTGCAAGTGGTGCAAGGTCATGGAGCTGGGGAGCTTATGTGTGCTCCTGCCGACAAGCTTGAAGCAGCTTYGCTCTCCCTCATGTGCTATCACTTGCCTTTTCTTAGTGCAATTTGGCTTAAATCAGCAGGACAGAGGTGCCTTTCCAGCCTGAGTGTGTTTTGGGACACAAGTGGAAGGCCATAAAACTGCATGCATGTAGGAATCATCCCCTTTCTAGGGAAGAGAGCGTGACCTAGGAAGCACAGTGCTAACCAGGTTGGAGCACTGGGCTTGTCACCAGGTGAGACAGCTCTCTGTGCTGTGTTCTTTAACAACTGTGCAGGGARCACAGTAACAGGACCTGTGAGTGCAGTAGGGCATAAGGTCCGTACAGTCTTGTTGCCAACTTGTCACTTCATCCATCACATGCAGCAGAAGAGCTGAAACTGCCAGTTTCATGTGCCAGGGTTGTGGCACTTTTGTGAACTTTTGCTTCTAGCTCAGTACTGTTATATTGATAATGCTGTGCCCATGATCACAGCCATGTCTAATGTGTGTGTGTGTGTGTGTGTCTGCCAGGCCCTGGATTACTGTCACAGCATGGGAATCATGCACAGGGATGTCAAACCCCACAACGTCATGATAGACCACCAACAGAAAAAGGTACTGTGACACCAGGCCTTACAAACAGGGTTTTGCCAGGGAAACTTGAAACCTGCTGCCTCTGTACCCACAGCCCTGGCAKCTGCACATACCCCTCTAACCTTTCTTTACTGGCTGCCCTCCACCTGTGCCAGCACAGGARATAGTTAAAGTCCCACAGGGGAGCACCACAGTGGGCATCCATGGCTTCCTCACTGYTGGGGAGTGCTGTTTAGACCACCACTCTTTGTCCCCAGCTCACTGCCATGGAAAAGGGCAGCTCAGAGAGCTTCCCCACCCYGCCATGGTACTTGTATCCTATTGGGTGCTGTGTGTACCTGCCCCAGGGACCTGGACTCCATATCAGGGGCCTAAATGCTGCTCCACAGGTCCCTCTGTCAGTCAGCAGTGGCTGTACAGGCAAGGCAAGGCTTTATAAAGAGGGGAGTCTCTCACTGGACCCACTGTCCTTCAGTAAGCAGGTTGTCCATCCTCCAGCTGTGGAGATGGTCTGCCTTGCAGGATGTGCTGAGCCACTCCTACCCCATTTTCTGCTCTCAGTCCCCAGGTGAAATCTGGGGGCAACACTATCTTCAGCCCAGCCCTTTTAAACAGCGGGATAAGACTTTTGCCTGTTCCCTGGTGCTCAAGGATCTGGTGGTGCTGGTAAAGAGCCAGCTGCCCAGCAATAACTGTGCTCAGACTGAGAAGGCAGACGTGCTCTCTAAGCTGGGCTTTGCACCACCAGCTGGTGTTAGGGGAAAGGGAAGAACCTGATCAGAGAACTGCTGAGAGCATCTGAACACAGAGGGCCTCCCTCTACCCTGGGCTCCACACTTGCATCAAGGGATTGAGGTTGGGCTAACATGGCTTCACCTGGCTGATGACTCTGTGTCTCTATTCTTGTTCAGCTGCGGCTCATAGACTGGGGTCTGGCCGAATTCTACCACCCAGCTCAGGAATACAATGTCCGTGTGGCCTCTAGGTACTTCAAAGGACCAGAGCTCCTTGTGGACTACCAAGTAAGAGTCTGTCTACTCCTTGCTATCCAGTGATAACACTTGTGGCTGCACTTTAGCCACCTTTGGGTTGTCTGGTTYTGCCTGTCAGGGCATTGCCTGGGTTGGAGAGAGGCTGGCTGTGAAGTGCAAAGACTGAGGCTGCCTGTGCTGGTGGGGAACCAGGCTGTGGTGAGTGTGCCTTTTCTGACAGCTTCTCCTTTTCTCCCTCAGATGTATGACTACAGCTTAGACATGTGGAGTTTAGGCTGTATGCTGGCAAGCATGATCTTCCGAAAGGAGCCCTTCTTCCACGGCCAGGACAATTATGACCAAGTAAAGACATTGCTACCTGGCTTATTTTGTGAAAGTTTGTCCCCAGTTCATCTCTGTGTGTACAGTGGGGAGGTTTTGGGGATGGGACTGCCAGGCTGGGAGGATGCTGCTACATGTTTGGTTAAGCCATCTGTGATGTTGTTGCCTTSTGCAGGAAACTTGTTTTCTGTGCATGTTGCAAAAGCAAGTTTCAAGGGAGATACTCCTTCCATCTGKGATGTTTCCAGAAGGAGGGCTCTTACATTTGGGCAGCTCTGCCTCTGCAAAAGAGTGGTGGGCTGCCCTTCTGCTCTCTGAAYGTGCCTTTTGTTCCAGCTGGTCCGCATCGCAAAGGTCCTGGGCACAGATGAGCTGTATGGGTATCTCAAGAAGTACCACATAGAACTGGACCCGCACTTCAACGACATCCTGGGCCAGTAAGTGGAAAAGTGAAATGCTGCCTTTTTTCCCTTGTAAGCACAGAGAGGGAGATAAGTTGATGTCTGCACTCTTGAGGCACTCTCAGCAAAGGCTGGCTCAATGTTCTGGGTAACAGTGCTGCTTGCAGGCCTGACGTCTAGGTGCTCATGTTATCTCAGGAGGTCACTGAAATGTAGGCYCTTTCCTTTTGTCCCTCCCTTGATCCATGAGCCATGCCCTATTTCTTCTCTCTCCTGCTTGTTCACATCCTTAAAGTGGAGGTGTAGACACTGCAGTTAAGTGTGGGCTCAGTGGTTCAGAGTCTTCCAGTTGAGGTTCCTGAAAAGGACTAGAGGAATGGRTGGAATAGCAAGGACAACTTCTGTGTGGCTGGCTCGCAAGCCAGAGCAGTTCTGGTCCTAAGGGTGTCATCCTGCCTGCCACATGCTGTTGTCTAGTCCCTGTAGACAGAAGGGAATGTGCAGTATTGTGCCTTTCCTGGCACAGGAGATCCATACAACTGTGCAGAAAGAAGAGGATTTTCCACCTTTGGTGTTTGCTGGRCAGTAGCTTGTGCAAGGAAGAGCTRTGGGCAGTGTTCATCACAGCCATTTATGTCAGATGTGGCTGGTGGCAGGTGATTCCCATGGGACATATTCAATGACAGCTGGTCCCTTTGCAGGCATTCCCGGAAGCGYTGGGAGAACTTCATCCACAGTGAGAACAGACACCTGGTCAGTCCTGAAGTCCTTGACCTCCTGGACAAGCTGCTGCGATATGACCATCAACAGAGGCTGACTGCCAAGGAGGCAATGGATCACCCCTATTTCTGTGAGTCTGTGGAGTAGCTGGGGCCAGCAGGGATGGAGTTGTGGTTTGTGAGGGAAAATTTTGGCTCCCCACTCTGTAAAAGCCTTAGCAGCTCTGTGGATTTTGAGGGCYGTTTCTCTGGAAGGATTTGCCTGGGTGGAGCTTCTGCATTATTAAATACAGTTTCCTCTTCCTGCCTGGTCTGTCCCCTGCAGATCCAGTGGTGAAGGAGCAGTCCCAGCCCAGCTCAGAAAATGCTGTGCTCTCCAGTGGCATGACAACAGCACGATGAGGACTGGAAAACGACGGGTAATTCAAGATGTTTACAAATAAAAGCAAAACCTTCGGTCACACAGTGAAGGGAAAAGAACCAAGGACCCCCCCCCCTTCTTCCCCTCCCCTTTATACTCGGCAGAAATCTAACCTTGGGGGGGGTCTTAAACCTCAGTTCCTCTCTGGTGGTTGTGGTTAATGTAACTCTAACCCTGTGGTACCAAAGCCCTGGGCAAATGGTCTTGCAAGAGCTAAATACGTAGTGATATCCCCAGGGCTCCACAAAACTGATTCTGGTTCACATCTCTATGGATCCTTCTCTTCCTTCTCAGTCCAGCCTTCCCCACCACGCTGGTGGGGACAAATTGGTCGTTCCACCATCAGCCCTTAGCATGCCTCTTTCTAAACTTGCCTTTCTGACTTGTAGACTCTGAATGAACCAAATTCAGGCTGGGGGTCAGCAGGTGCAACTCTGTTTTGAGGTCCAAGTTTTTACTGCTCACTCTGGGCTTGAATTTGGCCCTTGAATTCCAGTTTCAATTGTGAATGCCGGGGTGGTTGGGGGGGAGGGAGGGGGAGTTCAACAAAAAACAACCCACTAACCCAGCAGCATCTCGGGATTGGTTTGGAGCATTAAAATGAAGGCACTGATCCGAGTTGCTGGGGAGAGGAGAGCCCCCTTCCAGTGTGTTTGACAAAGGCTCGCTCTGAGAAGAAACTCAATAGACCTGCTTTGGAAACTTGTGAATGTGAGGGCTGCTCTTGTGGCAGGAGAGGGGAGGGACTTATCCAGACTTTCCCACCGAGCTCAGGAAAGTCAGTGTTGCAAGATTTCTTGTGATAGGTGTGCAACCACGTACCTCATGACGTGGCTCCCATGAGAATTCGTGCCAGACGCAGACTTGTGCCAGAGCACAGCTCTGGAGCGGTTCAATCCAGCACCGCAGGATGGAGGAGTGGAGAGGAGGCCAGGGAGGAGAGCACAGGGAGGGGGGAGGATCAACAAACAGCGGCGTCGGGGCGGGGGCTGTGCAGCTACTGATCCAGGCCTTGGGATCCCACGCAGYGTTTTAACAAAGTCAGCCATTTGTTGAATTCTGGGGTGCCGATCCTGTTGGGGGGTGGGGGGTTCGTCTTATGGGTTCTTTCATCAGATCCCTCRATGGCTTTATAGCCCCACAATTCACAGTTGCCTCCTCTACTTGTTCTGTGTGTAACTTCATCAAGTGGTTCTGGTGACACTCAAACCTAGACGCTGGAGATAGTGTTTTCCCACCAGCACCTAAACACAGAATTTCCTTCTGCGGCATTGTTGAAATAGTTAATTTTTTATAAGGTTGCAATGTTTCTATTTGAAACATCTGTTTACATTCCATATTCCAATAAAGTTCTATTGGCATCGACAGCAGGTCAATCCATTTGTATAATTCACTGAAACCAATAAATATCTATACGTCTGAAYGTCTGCCGTCTCAAATCTATGGGATAGCCAGAAGGCCTGAAAGCTGGAGGTCTTGTCTCCTCCAGGAGGGTAGGTTGGCTCTTCCAGCCCCTCTTGTCTGTTTTTTTGGGATCTCTCACTCAGTCTTTGGTTGCAGTTCTTCCTGCTGTTCAGCCCTGAGAGTTTCACTGCGGCAGATTGTCTCCTCAGCCACGGGGCTGCAGAGGAGGTGTGAGGGTTTGGGCACAGCATGGGGGTCAGCTCTTGTGSTCCACTGGCCTCAAACAGGCACTGCCTGAGGGACAGACCTTGCTTTCCCATTACCTGGCAGTAATGGCTGGAAATCAGGATTCTGCACATGTCATATCCCCACAGTCATATGCTCTCAGCCTGGTTGGATGCCTTTGTCTGAAGATGTGCTGTGCAAGGTGTAGCTCCTTCCTCCCACCCAGGGACACAGGGACAGTTCTGGGTGTCCAGGCTGAGRAGCAGCCTGTGCTTGTTGCCGTCCTGCAGGGCCTCACTGACTTTTGCTCCCCTGCAGAGAGGAGTGTCCTGAGCCTTCTCTTCTCCCATCTGCACACCCTCGTGGCTGCCTGGCCTGAGGGGCAGGGGCATGTCACTACCAGCAGGGTTTGTTTGGGGTTTAATATCAAGTTTTGAACTGATTTTAAATATCTTATTGAATTGCTTCATTGAGAAGTAAGTGGATGTTTCTCATGACCTGTCCAAGTTCCTATGAGAGAAGCTTGTCTGTTTTCCAGCTCTTGTGTGTTGGCATTCCCAACTTCTGGAGGGGCAAGGCAGAAGAGGTGAGAAGAAAAATGGGTTGAATGGGGGAGCTTTGATAGGTGAACACTGTTGATCACTGTATGTGAGCGTACTGCATATGAGCACTTGACAATGTCCGAACCTGATGGCAGAGTTTCAAGGTGGTGCTTCGGGAAGTATTGGTTCTGTAAACCTGAATCAGGAATTCTTTCCTGGTACTCTCCAGCAGAGGAACAGAGTTGCTCTTCCCTGGCTGCAGTAAGCAGAGAGGCTGGAACAACCTGCCCCTTATMTCCCCACATGCCTACCCCAGCTCCAGGGCAGGATGAGCAGTGACAGATTGATCCTGGAGGGACACAGCAGCTGAGCAAGAGCAGTCTGGGAGCGAGGAAGGTATGGTGCCAGGGCAGTGGGAGCATTCAACTGCAGCTTGCACCAGTTTATCTCTGCAGCCAGTGGCTCTTCCAGCACTCAGAGCAGGAAACCCTTCTCTCCTCTGGACCTTAGCAAAGTGTTCTCCTGCCTGTAGGGACAGCCAGGAGCTGGGGAAGAGTGTTGTGTCCCAAAGAAGTTAAGTGGACTGGAGAACGTGCATCTTCATTTGCTTTTTCCTGGAGAAAGCYAGGAGAGTCCTAGTGCATGTTCCTGGCCTTGTGAGAGGAAAGGCTCAAAACAGAGCGCCAGTAGCCACTGAGGGATGCAGAAGGAAATGGATGCAAAAAGCAGCTTTGCCAGCTTGTCCATGCCTGGCCATGATGGGAACTTTTAGTGGAATTCTGGGAGGTGGTTTTGGTAGTGGAGGAAAACAAAACAGTAGATCATGGAAAAAAAAGTCTGAACTTATTACTGGCTGTCCATGAAAGTTCTGCTTTGCTGGCCTGCATCTCTCCCTTACATTGCTTGGCCCTGCCTTCCTTTCTCTCCCCTTCCAAAGCAGGCTGAGATTCCCCTGCTGTCCCCACATCCAGAGGGCCATGGAGGGTGTGCCTGGGCCTGGCTGGGGTTGGGGTGGCAGATCCGGGGCAGCGTGCCCTGCCATCTCCTCATCACGGCACTGGAGGAGCTCTGAGTTGAGCTGGCAGTGCTCCATGACGCTCACTTCCCTCCTCCCATCTCTCCTCAGGTCCGATGCTGTTGCTCCCAATTTTCCATAAGCAGAATGAGAACCAAATCAAACGTCCTATCGGCGCGGTAGAGTGACGGCGGGCGGACTGCGCGGCGCGGGCAGGGCTCAGAGCGGGGCACACGCCTGGCTGGACGGCACTCGCCTCGCTATGACCGCAGCCCTTCCCTCCGAGTGTTAAAGGTTCTTCTGCCTCTGTTTCTTTGTTGAGCTCTTCCTGACCCAGAAAGTGTGGAAATGTGARGGGTGTGCAAAGCAGTTGTTGGTTAGTCGTTCCTTCCTCCGTTCCGGCTGTTCCCTCCCAACCTCTGATGGACCATGGTTAGCCAGCTTGTGCCTGTCTCTTCCAGGACATGGGGGTCACAGGGGATGTAGTATCATGATGGACAGTTCTATACTATAATTAAAAGAATTCTATATTGTTGAATAAAAGTTTTAAAAGAAGCGTGCAAGGAGGAGTATTCAGTGGGGAGGGAGCTGTAGAGTGCTGGCAGAGTGAGCTGTTCCCCATGCCCTGCTAGGATAGGCTGGATGGGGAGAGCAGGAGGAAATCGTTGTACAAAGTTTCTGGCCAGAAGCAAGGACCCACTTGCCACCTTTGGGGCAGTTTCTCCTTTGGCAGTGTCCCTCCTTGGGCCCCCACACTCTTCTGAAGGTGCCTGCCTGAGTGTTTGGGCCTTGCCTCTCCTTGCATGTGGTGGTTATGGACCTCCTGCCCAATTTTCATTTTGGTTTCCCATCACAGCTGCCCTTCATCCAGTTCTGCTCCTGGCAGGAAAATCCAGGCTGCAAGAGTCAGCTGGAGTCATCTGGACAAATCCCGGGATCCCACACTCCTCGCAGGGGTCATTATTTTGTTGATTTTGCCATGTAGTGAAGGCTTTTGGCTCACAAAGGAACTGACTGATTCTGGTGCTGGTTTTATTGGTCCAAGCACTGTCCTTGGAGCTGGCCCAGCCCTGGGCATCTGCTCTCCAGCCTCAGCCAAGAGAGCARTGGCCTGGGTTAGGATTTCCCAGGCCATGAACCTGGACCATGTGCTCCAAGGCAAGCRCAGGCTTGGAGAGACCTGCTACATTTTAGTCTTGTAACTGCACCCAGCAATGTGACACCTCAGAGGAGCAACATTTCAGAAACTTCCTGAAAATCTCATTCCTCTGAAGGCATCAGATTGCTGAGAACTGTGAAGGGAAGGAAATGCTTTAATGGGCAGTTATTTCTGGAGCAGGCAACCTCTGCTCACTTCTTGTACCAAATTATTCTCTTAGGATGGGTCTTTTCCTCCACCTGCTCCACCAAATCTAATCCCTGTACACCCTGGGAATTGGAAGCAGGGGTGAGGTAACATGCCAACATCTTCCTAGCGATCTTCCAGGTGGATAACATCAGGTTGTGAGTCTCTGAAATACATCCCTCAGAGCCCTCTTCCCAAATGCCAGCCTTGATTATTAATAAGAGTTAATGATTTACGTAGTTCTCTGTCTCTGCCCTCTCCTCTAGCCCACATACGCCCGGGGAAGAAGGAGGGGCTATGGAGTACTACATTTTATTAAAATTAATTGAGAAATAGGGACAATTTGAAACCACAACCTATTTCTGTGTGCAGCAAAACATGACATTAAAGTGGTAAGTGGAGAGCGTGTGAGTGAGCCGGCTGTTCAGGAACGGCAGCTGGATATTTGTCCCAGTTGTCTCCTACCATCTGATTAAGGGAACAAGTTATTTCATCGTGCCATWTAAAGTGTACTCTAACCCGCTGACTAAATATAACTGATAAGTTCTAACTAATGTCTTGCTTTTTGTGTGCTCCACTTGGTTGTGTGAGGAATTGTGAAGGAAAGAAAGAAAGTGCTGCTAACYGGGGTGCTGCAAGGGACTGTGCCCTTGGGACAAGCACAACTAGCAGACAACATTGCTGGGATTTGGATGGGGCATCAGTTAGGGACAGAGGCCTGGAATTAACCTGAAGAACCATAAAGCTAGTGCAGAATGGTAATTTTTATGCTGTTTAGTGTCTGTACATTGAAAATAGATGATGAAAACAGRCATTTATAACAGCTGGAAGAAACGTAATATATGCCAGTTTAGAAATGTAATTTCTAGCTTAAGCTGTTCCTGTTAAGCCTCTTCAGCTGTGCCAAGGCCCTGTCTGTGCTCAAAGACATTCTCACACCTGTAAAGGTGTACATCAACACCCCGCAATATTGCCAAGGTTCTGTTTCCTATCCCTGCCTGGCTTGGAGGAGCAAGAGGACACAGGAGGTTCCCAGGGAGTGAGTGAGGCTCAAGGAAGCAAGAAAGCAGAGCAAACACCATTCAAACGCTCCAGTCTTGCAAAACCAGCACAGGGAACCCCTGGGAGGGAAGAGGCTGAGAAACACTCCAGGGATAAAAAAAACACTTATTGGGAAAAGCGAATCACGGCGTCCCCTTTGAACCGAGGGTCGTACATTGCAGGCGGAGAACTGAGATGCTTTGGAGGCGTCCGGCGTTCGGGGAATGTGACACGGAGCGCAGCGGAGCGGGCACGGCTCGGAGCGGGCACGGCTCGGAGCGGGCATGGCTTGGAGCGGGCACGGCTCGGAGCGGGCACGGCTCGGAGCGGGCACGGCTTGGAGCGGGCACGGCTTGGAGCGGGCACGGCTCGGAGCGGGCTCAGCTCCATGAGGGAGGAAGAGGCCGGAGCCGGCGGCGCGGTTGCCATGGCAGCGCTCCCACAACTCCGTCACCCGGGAAGTGGATCCGGGGCCGCCCAAAGTAGTTCCTCGGTGACGGCGGCGGCGCGCCGCGGAGGGATCCGCCGTGTSCTGGCAGAGCGGCGGCCGCGGCCCGGCCCGGCCCGCCCGGCCCCGGCATGTTCAAGAACACCTTCCAGAGCGGCTTCCTCTCGGTGCTCTACAGCATCGGCAGCAAACCGCTCCAGATCTGGGACAAGAAGGTGAGGCGGGGGGTGCCGGAAAGCGGCGCGGATCGGGGAGCGGCGCGGCCGCTCGGTTCAGCCTCACGGGGCAGGCCCGGGGCCGCGGGGAACCCCCCGAGCGCTGCGGACACCTGTGGGGCCGCTCCCGGCCGCCCGTCCGGGCCGGAGCTGCAGCGGCCGGGTTACCGGGATCCCCGGTACGCCGGGATCCCTCGGGAACTGGTTACCGGGACCCCCGGTACGCCGGGATCCCTCGGGAACTGGTTACCGGGACCCCCGGTACGCCGGGATCCCTCGGGAACTGGTTACCGGGACCCCCACCAACGGGATACCGGGATCTCTCGGGAACTGGTTACCGGGACCTCCGGGAACGCCGGGATCTCTCGGGAACTGGTTACCGGGACCCTCCCTGGGCGGTGTGCTGGGGCCGCCGGGGTGTTTCTGAGGGGAAAGTTTTATGAATATTATTTGCGGGCAGAAGCTGCAGCACTGTGGGAAGCTCTGGAAGTGTCCAGCACTGGCCATAGGCAGCGGGATGCCCAAGGCCCCTTGGCCTCTGGTGGGGCTGAGATGGGGCTTTCCTCTGGTGCATGACCCACCTTTCAAACGGGCTTGCCAAAGTCGTGCTAAGGTGGGCTGTATGGCGGTTTGTAGGGCGTAGGAGAAATCCTGAGTGTCTCAATACCTTGTTTCACCCTCTGTGAACCACTTTTGGAGTGGTTCTGCTGAGAGCCTGGTGCCTTCTCCCGGGTATCTTGCATCAAGGAGCCCTCCTCGGGATGTTTGGAGATGTTGAGCTGTGCTGCTTGCCCTCTTACAAACCAAGCCTTGTTTTAGTGATTCTGTAAAATGCTTGTTATGCCCTCTGAGACCAAGGCTACAAATTGTATTTGGTTACGTGTGCTTCAGCCTTAGTTGAATTTCTTGTGGTTTCAGCAAGAACAAAAGCCTCCAAGGCAGTCCAGGCAACAGTGGTGTTTGAGAGCGCTCGTGTGAGCATTTACAAGTTGTGAGATGGGGGACAGAAGCACAAACCCATCCTGTTTTCCCACCAGTGGGGTACCCATGTAGCTCTGTGCAGARCTGGGATGCCTCACACTGCCTGTGTGCGTGTCTGTGCTTTGCACAAATATTCGTGACTTCAGAAAAGGATCAACAGCTTGGATGCTGCAAGGACGGGACACATTAAAGACTCTTAGACAAAGGGATGTAGTGTATTGCCAGACTGGATAAGCCATGATCAGGCTGGGCTGACCCTKCTTGGAGGTAGAGGTTGGACTGGAGACCTCCTGAGGCACCTTCCCACCTGAATTATCCTGCAGGTTGATAATATTATGAGTGTGTGGCCCATGAGTGGCCAGCAGGAGCTCTGCTTGCAGAGTGGATGTCAGCAGTGGTCCTTTCAGCTGCCATATTCTTGCARTAGTCCCTCTTCCTGTCCTGAAGAAGCGCAGCCAGCCTGGATGTGCTTGTTGTGAGGATTGCCCTGCTCTCTTTAGCAGTGCATGAAATGCCCCTGTCATTTTGGTGAGAACTGGAAACAGTATTTGTCATTCTCCCTTGTTCTAGGTGCCTGCCCTAGATTACTSGGTTCCTAGCTGTCCTAATGTAGACTTTCATAGCTTTGCAAAAAGAACCAGCAGGCTGTGATTTCTTTTTTTAGCTCTTAGGGAGTATCTCAAGCTTTTGTGACATGAGGAAAAACAATTTATTTTTCGGCCATAGTAGGATGTGCACTGCTTGTGCAGGTGGAGTATGTAGGAGTGTGTGAGTGTGCCAGAGTGTGTCAGAATGTGCAAGAGTGCATGTGTGATTGTGCAAGAGTGTGTGTGAGTGTCCAGCTCTTCCCCAGGGGCAATCAGCCATGCCCAGCAGTACAGAATTAGTCCCTTTGGTAACCAGTGGCTGGCTGGTGGCTCCCCTGTATTGTTTGTCCATGTTTTTACCACTTTCTTCTACTCAAGTTTGATTCTTGCTCTTTTATGTTTGTTTATTTGGGCCTCTGACATGAGGCTTGAGTCCCCTGTGTTCACTGTAGCGTATTTTGATAKATGGAAGTCTTGCACTTGATGTACGTGCAGCATGCTGGACTGCAAACTGTTGCTTGGAGTCCTGGCATTCTGGGGCACTGATCAAAGCCTTGTAAACTATGAGGTCCAGGAGAGTAGGAGCCAAGTGAATATAATGGGTCCTCCTGGGGTCTTTTCCCTTCTCTTAATGGAGCTGTGTGTGCCCTTTTTTTCCCTCTCAAGTAAAGTCTGTGCCGTCTGCCCYACTTTTGTTCCAGGTGCGCAATGGTCACATCAAGCGAATCACGGACAATGACATTCAGTCACTGGTGCTGGAGATTGAAGGAACAAATGTCAGGTAGGAGAAGGCTTCTKCTGCTGCTCGGGAGGGGGATACTCTGCCCTGGAGCAGAGTGAAAGATGTCAGTGCCTAGCAGACATCATCTTCTAACTCTACTGCAATGTGATGGCAGTGTCTTTGTCAATAAATTGAAGAGTCTGGGGTCAGATCACTGATACTCCTCTGTGGCACTGTACTGTGCCYTTCCCTGGATGTACTTGTAGAGCCCTCTCTGTCATTGTCACTGGGGCTAAGGGATAAAAAATAAAATCCCATTATATTTCCTTATTATCACTTGAAGGGAAAAAAGYGCAGTATTTAATACCAAGCCCCACTCAGCACCRYCAGTTACTGAAAAAGCAGCACTGTMTRCTGCATCTTCTATTGTCTTGGGCCTGTTCTCCTCACGTGACAGCTGCTCTCCCTACAGCAGGAAGATCAAAGGGAGATTTATGAGGGGAGTTGCTTACGGAGCTTCTCTTAGCAACCTCGTCTCCATCGCCCCGGGAGACAGACGCCAGCTCCGAGAGCGGGCTCARAGTCTCCAAGGCTTCTCCAGGGCTGATTCAGAGCAGGGCGCTCCTTATAAGGGCAGTGGAGACTCCTCTCCTGCAKACAGACTGAGCCAACGCTTCTCTTCCTCCAAGAAGTGTTGATACAGAACTTGCCAGGCGTGACGTGTACTTCTAGGGCTCGTGACCTCTGTTTTCCCAGCCATATAGAGCACACAGGGCCTCTGCTGTGCTCTGGGGGCTCTACCTGTTCAGCCCTCAAGGGTAGGAGGAGGTTGTGTTAAGAAACAGCACTGACATGGCCTTCAGATTGGGAGATRAAACTGTCCAGGAAGGTGTTTCATGCCCTGGGTGAGAAAACTGTGTTTTTAGATGCATTCTTTTATCTTTTTCTGCCTGCAGCTGCCTCTGAAACTCTCCCTCCTGTTACAGAAAGCCCTGGTTGTTGCTGAGATCTTAAGATCACWGTTACCCATTTCTGCCTGTCCTCCGAGGCTGCACTGGGCCAAGGGAGAGACTTGGGTTGCCTCGGGCTGTGCACTTTGTGCTGTGTGAGATTCTAAAGTGCTTTTCTCTCACCTCTCAGTACCACGTACATCACGTGCCCTGCTGACCCAAAGAAGACCCTGGGCATCAAACTACCTTTCCTAGTGATGATCATCAAGAACCTGAAAAAATACTTCACTTTTGAAGTGCAGGTGAGGAGTGTGCAGTGGGGAGGCCCCTCCAGGGAACACTGAGGAAGGCGCCAGAGAGCCTGCAGTCTTGTGTTGGAACTTGTCCCAGGCAGTGAGTGATCCCCAAAACAGTTTTGCTTTCTTGGCCATGTGGTGTGTCAGGTCTTCTGGTATGGGGGCATCAGTCAGCTCACAAATACGTCGTTGCTATTCCTGAAAATGGGTCTGTTTCCTGTGTTAAATGACTTCTGCTGCGGAATGGAGGGGTGGGAGTAGAGAGCCCTCTTGGAGACGGGTAATGCTGTCCTGGGGACTCAGAGTCCCTGGCACCAGGGTGAGCAGCCTGCCTTCCTTGCCCAGGTGCTGGATGATAAGAACGTCCGTCGGCGTTTCCGGGCGAGCAACTACCAGAGCACGACTCGGGTGAAGCCCTTCATCTGCACCATGCCCATGCGGCTGGACGAYGGCTGGAACCAGATCCAGTTCAACCTGTCTGACTTCACGCGCCGCGCCTACGGCACCAACTACATCGAGACCCTGAGAGTGCAGGTGAGGAGCAGGCATGGCCTGCCCCAGGAAACCAACAGCTGGTGATGTTCCTGCTGCCTGGGACAGCAGGGTGGGAGTCTGGGTTTAGCCCTGGGTGCTCTTTGTAGAGCACTGTGGAAGGGGAGCAAAGATCTGACTGAGGCCTCACTTTACTTGACTAGACTGGGATGAAGGAGCCCATTTCCACCTTGTTTCTCTGGCTGACTGTTCGTTAGAGTGAGAGTTGCAGTTCCCTGTGGCAYGTCATGAAGGTGGATGTCTGCTGGAATTCAGCTGTGTGCTGACTTTACTGTCCAGATAGGCCTGACAGCGGCTGGCTGAATGGGAGCCTGAATAGGAAAGATCCAGGGCGTACAGACCATTYGTATCCCTGGCTCAAGCTGGTTTCCTAATGGTAGTGGAGTCACTCTGCCTTCAGTAACAGAGTAAACAGAGTCCCTTGTAACAGAGCTGATGCAGTGTTTGTTCCTGCTGAGGACGTGGAACTTGTTCCATATGCTAGGGAGTCATGTTCACAGTGTGCAGTGGTGTGTGTTATTTTGAGGAATGTCTGTGTGTGGAGCGTGCCTGTTCYTTAGTGTGAGGGGAGTGCTGCAGTTCCTTGCAGGGTTGCCCTGAGGTGCAGGCAGTCAGCTGGGAGTTGTCTGCCTTCTCATATACTCATGAGGGGGACCAGAGCAACTCTTTTGCTGTCAGCTGATAGTGGAGGCAGAACAGACTGGACAGGCTCATTCCTGACCTCAGGGAGGCCCTGAAGTGGGCGTGTTAAAAATGCAGCAGGCTGAGGCTGTGGGTGTTGTTGCAAATGCTGATACCAGCAAAGAAGAGGTGAGTTCACGGCAGAGAATCCCCKTAGCAACTAAGGCATATCTCAGTTGGCAGAGATGCCAGAGCCTTGCTAAATCTTTTGAGTGAGTGTTCATCACTGCAGAGAGCATCTAATGCAAAGCAGAGGGCACAGGCCAACATTTCTCTGATGCCCTGTCAGATTCAAAGCAAGGCAGTGAGGTAGATCTCCAGCTGCTGATCTCCAGCTGAGCCGAAGAATCCATGTGACTGCATGACAGCAAAGCTGGATGTGGAAAGAGCACATGGAAAATGGACTGAYTCTTTGTTTTGACTCTCAGATCCACGCCAACTGTCGCATCCGCCGGGTGTATTTCTCTGATCGGCTGTACTCAGAGGATGAGCTCCCTGCTGAGTTCAAGCTGTATCTGCCTGTCCAGAACAAGACCAAGGTGAGCTAGATGTGGGAAGGAGGGTGGGAGAACAGTGAGCCMGACTAGCATTCCTCTTCCTCCTCCTGCTGCTTCACAACCCGGAGTTTCTTCTGGCAGCAGAGCTCTTGCCAGCTTTGGCCACCAGCCAGGGAGCACCCTCTCTGTTGCCAGGGTGAGCAGTCTGTCTGGGGTGCCTTGTTGGGTMGGTATCCTGCCAAAACACATGGAAATTGTCATTCCCATCTAGGAGCAGGGTGAGCTGTTCAGCTGCCCCCCACGTCCTCCTTGTGTTGAAGGACTCTGAGCAGTTGCAGCCTTCCGGCATCTCTCCAGAGCTTTCATCCATGACTCAGCTCAGCAACTTTGCTCTTCAGAGCAGCTGCAGCTCCACATTTATCTTCCAGGAGAGATGCTGTTTGTGTCCCTCTAGCCCAAAATGAGTTCCCTCTGATCTTTTCCCTGCCGAGTACAGTGGTGCCATGAGAGGGGAAAGAGACACCGTAGCTGCCCCACAGGACATGCCAAGCTCTGCTCCTGCAGTGATGGCAGAGGAGTGAACATGCTGGCATACTGGGAAATATTGAGCAACATGCAGCAATTATGAGGCTTGTGAGGAAGYACCTTCTTTGCCAGGGCCAGGCTGCCCCAATGCAGACATTTAGCAGAGAGGATTCCTGGGCAAAATTTCAAGCTGCTGAGGGAGGACATTGGGGGCTGATTGTAATGGGAGGTAGACGGCACTGTTAACTGTGGCTAACACCTCTGGGGAACTTGTCACTGCCTTCTGGGCTGTAGCAGCCTCACAGAGGTGTCTGGGGAGTGCTTGGAGCCCTCCCAGTACCGTTGTGTTGTGCTGCCAAGTCTTGTAAGTGTCTCCTTTCTTCTCCCTGCTCTGTCCAGCCATAACACCACATTGGGAAGAGATGTTGTTGGCGTGCAAATTGTACAGAGTCAGAGTTTTCCTGGCTGTTCCTAAAGTGCTGAGCCTAAACACTGCAGGTGGCCTGGTACCCAGTCTTGTCTTGCTCAAAGTGGCCACTGGGCCTCCAAAGAAGGGATTCAGCAGGAATTACGGAGTTAAGTGTATCTAGCAATTTTATTTTTTATTTCCTTGTTTTCCATCTCTTATATATGCTCTAAATATGGATGTAATACTTGTTCTTGAAAAGTTATTAAACATTTGGCTCTGTAAAGATGCTTCTGTCTTCTTCCTCTTTTGATGTATTCTTAACTTGCACATTTTAGTGGTTCATAAAGTGCCGAAGAATTCCTTTGAGAACCCAGATGTTAGAATTTGCCTATGAACTTGACTTTTTTTGGCACCYTCACTGTTTAAGGGATAGCACAGACACGAACAGCAATCTGGAAAGAGGAAAATTAGTGAAGTTTCCACAGAGAAGACAGAMTCAGTCTCCAATCCATGAAGCTTGTGGTACTATGATAAAAACTCATGCTATTCATGGAAGTGGGTTTTTCATTCCCTTCTTCCTTGAAGCCACTTTYCCCAGCAGTGATAAGTTAGGCGTACCTGCCTGTTAGGGCACAGTTCTGTAGTCTGTGAAGTCACCAACTCACTCCAGCTCTCAGCCATGCCTTTAGCAGCTGCTTACAGAGGCACACAATAGTCTTCCAGCTGCCAAATTGTCCCTTTCCCCAGGGATCAAAGGGGAGGTTTAGCAAAGCAGCATTAACAGGAGCGGAAGTCTGTTCCTGTGCWGAAGCTGCCCTTCCCTGCCTCAAACCAATGTGCCTTTGTTGTAAAAGGGCTTGTGAAGGGGAGGCTGAAGACTCCATCAGTAATGGGGTGAGTCTGGGAGTAGCTGATGCCTTTCCTCCCCAGGGCCAAGGCCCCATGGATACTCTGGAGGGCAGGTACMAAAGGCTGGGACTGATTCTTCCCTGGGCTGTGCAGGGAATGGGGAAGATTGCACTTTCGTTACGGCTCTAATAGAACAAAGCTGGTCCCTCCCAGGAGGAGGAGAGCCTGGTGACATCTGCCTTAGATTCTAGATTTAATCCTGGCCACCACGTGGTTTAAAGGTTTGGCATGCTCGTGCATCCCCTCTCTGCACCTCTGTGTCAAAGCTCTCAGGACACCTGCAATGGAACTGCCTCACTTGCACCTTTAGAGCTGCTGAGCTTTGAACAGGCAGTGCTGCCTCGTGGGGCTGGATTGCACCTGCAAAAGGCTTCCTGCAATTCCTATAGCAGCTGAACAGCTTGGTAGCTCTAAGAAGCCCATCCAAGGGGTGAGAAAGCACCATCCATCTTGCATTGACATATGTCAAGGCTTGGCTGGACTTCATTTGTTAAGTGGAATCGCMCTGGATCAGGTGCCAAGGGTTGGCCTTAATGAAGTCCACAGYGAGGCTTTCTCCACGTTTGCAAAGCTTGCCAGAGCTGGRGGAGCTGCTGAGCGGATCCATCAGACCCCAGCAGGGTAAAATGTGCATCCTTTCCTGCAAGCCCTTGCTCAGCACCATGTGTTTTTGGCAATCTTCAGCAGMTGAACACTCAGCAGGAGCTGCTGCTGCCTTTTCCTGCCCTGCTGGAGCCTGTGCTGAAGTTGCCCCTTGTCCTTGAGGAGTTGAGCTGACCCTGAGTGACCAGCCTTAATGCATTAAGAGGGGCTGGGCTCCCCTGGGCCCCAAGCTGGCTGACTCTGCAGAGATCAGATGGGCCCTGCTGCCAATTCCTGCCCGACCTCTAGGAGCTGTGCCAGCGGATTTGCTGGAATAAACTCACAGCCACAAACCCTTACATCCATATGGACCTTCTGTGTATTTTTTAATACAAAACAAAATACTGAATCTTCCTGTTTACTTAGTGCACAAAGTGGAGCATCATCGGATACTGGCTCTTCCTTTAGGGCCAGACCCTTGGTGATTTAGTTTTCTTCCAAAATCCTGCTCTTCTTATCCCTCTCTCCCATTAAAACTTTAACCATCTCTCTCAAGGTGGGTGAAGTTGGATGCTCTCCCTTTGAGAGAAGAGGATGCTGCTTGCAGATGGGCCAGAATGTCAGAGGCATYCTGTCAGCAGCTATTTCCTAAATGTACATGAGCAAAACTGTGGTGGAGCACCCAGCTTCTTAATGCWTTGGTTATGGCTCTTGACCTGGCTGGGATTCAGCATCCTCCTACATGGAAGGAGTGGAGGAATGCAGGAAGGAGGTGGCTGCAGAGATGGGAGTCATGGATGGCTGCTGTCTGCCTGCTCCTGGGGCAGCCCCAGCTGGGTATGAGGGGTGGGCACACGGGYGTCCTGGTTCAGTGCAGGCAGCCTGTGGAGAAAAGATCTTAAACATCTCCTCATTCACCTTTCTGTGGGTGGCCTGCTCCTTCCTTCCTGCRTAAATCCTTGTTGCTCATGTCTAGTGGGAGAGAAAGGAATCTTTCTGTGCAGGGGGCCCTGGTTTCAACCTGGTGCAGAGCAGGGCTCACCCAAAGATGAATTTTCCTTCCCTCCACCAGCTTTTCACCTTCATCTTCCATTGGCTGGGGCAAGGTCCTGCCCTTGGGCACTTTAATCAGGACCTCAGTGCTGGGAGCTGCTTTCTACATCAAAGGCAAARCTTCCCTTTGAAAGCTGGGGTGCTGCAATGCGGTGAGTGCACAGGCTGCAGCACCTCAGAGCAAGGGACCCTCCCTGGGCTGGGCCAGGCTCTGGCTGGAGGAGCTGGCAGTCACTGTGTGGTGCGAGCCAGGGCTGGGCCAGGTGGCTGTGCCTGGGCAGGTGGCAGCCGCTGGCAGGGCAAGCAGGGAYGGCGTTTTCCTGGAAAGCTTTCTCTGTTTGCTGTTGGGGTGGAAGAATCCTGGGTGAGTGTCCAGCCCAGCAAAGTGGCAGGACACTGGTACAGGCTTCTGTCCCCACCTGTACTTGTCCCCTTGCACTTTGTCACCTTCCTACCAYGTGGGTCCTGACACAGAAGCACAAAGCTGTGATTACGGAGGTGATAAGCAGGAATCCAAAAAATCTGGGCCAAACTCTGCTCCTTGTCCATTCTGCATCTCCCTGGATGTCTTGGGCCAAATGTTGTCATCTTTATAGAGGGATTACACCTCCAGGATGACATTAATCCTCTGCAGCTGTGGGGCAGGCAGTACTGGAGGCAAGGGAAATATTTATTTTGAGTTTTACCACTCCACCGCCCAGGAAAACTGAGTGACGGTACTGGGGACTTTGGCCATTTTGCCTGCAAGAGTCTTTCTGCCCCGCTGGCACCTGCAGGAGAGGGGTGACAGCTTCCCCTGGCAGGCTGCAGAATGGGACCACCCAAGCAAGATTTTATTTGGTTGAGGGAGCWGTTGCGCACCCTGAGAGCTACCCTGGGCTGCAATGGGGAAAGCTTTGTAGCCGCTAGAGGTGAGAAGATGATGGATGCCAAGTTGTGCTGAAGSAGASCTGCAGCCCATCTGCTTCACCRTCACCAACACCCTSATGTGTTGCCCCTGCAGCTCCAGAMATGACTTTCTGTGAGATGAGGGGTCCCAGCACCCCGGGRAGCAGGCTGGGGGCTGCCTGGTGGATGTGTGGGGAGGAGAGGGGCATGAGCCCCACACAGTGCCGAGCTTAGTGTGGTTGGGGGATACTTCCCACCGACAGCAGGGCTGTGCTGGCACCGACCCCTCCCCGAGCCTCCGCCCTGCCTGCAGCGTGCACAAGCAGCAGGTTCAACCCCTCCCAGGGCCCCGCGGCCCTTCCCTCCATCCCCAGCATTGTTTCCTCCGACCTTGAGCTGGCCGGTCGCTGCTTGCTGTATCCCAGCCCCAGTTCTTCCTCTGCACYGAGCCTGGCTTCCTCTGTGTTTTCCGGGTCCTTTCCTCAGCGCTGCACAGGGGATCTGCCCTGGCTTGCAGAGGAAGAGGAGGATTCTCCTGAGATGGTGCAAATCAGGCAGAGAGCCCCTRCCAATCTTGGTCACTCCCTCATCCACACCCCAGCAGCCACCCTGGCACCTCAGTGGCCACCCCGGGGGACACTGAGCTCCCAGTGTCTTTTCCAGGTCAGGCTTCTCCAATCTATTTTTGGGAGCAGGGAGCTGCCTGCTGGGAGTGGATCCTGGCAGGGCAGTGCGGTGCAGTCAGGYTCAGCCCGACTCACACTTCCCCACGCTCCCCAAACCCTGCCCCTTACGGCAGGTGCCTGCCTGCCCTCCCTGGAGTCTCACACTTGTGGGTGCCCAGTGGTGAGCTGACCCTGCTATGGGCATGCAGGGCAGCCCTGGAGCGTCCAGCAGAGCCTGGGCGCTGCWGAAATGCTGGGCTTTGTCTCCAGCAGGGTCCCTGCCTGCTGTCCATGAGCRTTTCCAGATGGCCCTGGGCTCCTGGCACCGGCCCTGCTGCAGCATCCGGGGWAAAGCAGGAGGGGGGTGGGAAGTGATGTCCCAGCTCACCGAGCGTGGCAGCCAAGGCCTCTGCTCCCAGCATCCCTAATTCCCTGGGGAATTGCTCCCAGCCCCTGTCGCATCTTGAATCAGCAGAGAGGCCCCTCCCCTGCCATGGTAGGGATACCACGAGCATCTGACCTTGGGCATCCTTGTCCAGCTCTGGCTTTCCTTGCGAGTCAGGGATCTTTCCAGGCACCAGGCTTTGGGGTCTCAGCCCTGCACCCCGTCAAGGCCTCTGTACCCCCAGGAGAGAAGGGAAGCACTGCTGCCGTGGGAAATACATCTGTTGTCGGAAATGCATCTGCCCCAGGAAGTGCATCCAGTGTGGGAAATGCATCTGCCGTGGGAAATGCATCTGCGCTGGCCTCTGGAGCAGTCTCTGTGGGGGTGGGGACAGTGAATCCCGCCCGTGCTTTCCTTCTGCCTCGCCTTTTGGCCAGGTTCATGGCTTTTGGCAGCTCCTGGTGCCAGTCTGGCCCCAGTTCAGGGCAAGCTGGTGTGTCAGGCTGYCCCATGGCAGGGCTCCTGGCCCAGCAGAGGTCTGGGTCCTCCCTCAGCTCTGGAGAAAACTCCTGCAAGCACAAATCTGGGCAAAACCGAACTGAAAGAAGTTAAAAGCCAAGGAATGTGACCCAGCACGGCCTGGCTGATGGAATACAACAGTCCTGATCCACTTGGAGACCTTTTTCCACCCACCCCCCCAATTCCTCAGGGTTTTTCTGTTCCTGATTTTGACTTCTCGCTTGGCTGCAGCGATGTGCTGAGTTGGAGCCAAGCGTGTTTTCCAGGGAATCGGCTCATGGCTGGAAATCACTGCCCAGTGTGGGCAGGGCTGGAAGCTGGGGCAGGGGATGGGTGACTCAGGCCACAGGGTTCCCCCCCAGCACCAGGAAAGCAGGGTGAGAGCCAGCATCAGTCCTTCCCTTTTACAGTAATTAGTGGCTGACGAGTGGCCGGGCAGCTCGGGGTAATTCAGTGCTGGGAAGTGGTTGTAGCAGTTGGGAACTGAGCCAGCAGCTCTGGGCCCTGGGGAGGGGGAAGGATGGGGGAAGCACAAAGGCTCCATCTCCTCATCCATGAAATGGGGGAACCCTCCCACCAGGGCTGGTGAGAGGGAATGAGGGCAGAGGAGCAGCTGGAGCACCAGGGCAAGGGGAGCAGGTCAGGGGCGCACCAAGACAGGTGCCCAGAGGAAAGAGGCAGGGCACAGGTGCTGGCACAGTGCTGGTCCTGCTGCAAGGGAGGCTGGAGGAAGGAAGGATGCTGGCTGGAGTAGATTCCCTCATGGGGACATTCCCCAGTTCCATAGGATCATCCCCACAGGGATGGGTCAGGCTCACACAACCCCCTCGCCCAGCACAGCACAACCAGCCTCCCCACCAGTGCAGCAACTGTGCCAGGCCTCTCCTGCCCACCCCAGGGCTGCACCTGCAGCTCAAGCAAACCTGGCTCTGGCTGCCACCCCTGTCATCATCACATCACCAGCAGAGGCAGGGACACCACTACCTCCATCACCGCCTCTGTGGTTGGGTTTTTCTTCCCATTAATGGCTGAGCAACATTTTTCCCCAGATAAAGCCAGTTTCCTACCCGTGAAGTCTAATCTTTCCCACTCCCATGATAATTTCCCTGATCTCTGCAGCAGTCCTGACTCCTCTTGCCTTCCCCTGCCGAGACAGCAATGGTGAGACAGGATATGGCCACCCCTTCCCCCCAGGAAACTCGCCAGGGCCGCGTGGGGACAGGGAGCCCAAGGACCCTGTGAAGTGGCTCCAGGAGGGTCCCCCAGCTGCTGCCGCCCCTGCCCGGGGAAGGGAGGCGGCCGCCCGGGGCTCAAGTGCGGTGCTGGCTGGGGGAGAACAAGGCACCCTGTGTTCCCAGCCAGGCCCTTGTCACTGCCACGGGAGCTGCTGAAAGGCTGCTCTGTCCACGAGTGGGGGTGGAGGGGCTGCTTTAGCTGACCCCCCTGCAAAGTGGCAGCCCCGGGGCAGGGACTGCTGCAGGGACATCACTGGCCATGCCGGCCCCTTCCCCACGTTCCCCAGCATGCCACCCGGTCCCCTGGAGATGCCAGGCAGGGTGGCCCCCCAGACAAGCCCCGTTATCACGAAATCTGTCCAATCTCTCCCAGGACACCCCCGTGGCAGGAAGGACAACAGAACCACAGCTCTCCACACACCCGACCCGTTTAATGGACATACAAGGTGGCTGTGCCCACTGCCCTGCCCAYGGGGCCACGTCCCCCAGGGCTTCATCCCACAGTGGCAGCAGCAGGGCCCAGGCTGAGCAGAGCCCCAACAAGCTGGCAAAGGTGGCATCTCCCAACTCACACCGTCTTTAGGCACCACATCCCTGTATCTCCGTGGTTCAACAGGAAACACAGCCATGAGCTCAGCCCTCCCCTCCCCGCCACTGCAGGTGCCAGCGGCTGAGACCTGCCAGCCTGCAGCACTCGTGAGCAGCCCCCAGCCCGCTCACCACCCCAGCTGCAGYGGGCTCACCCAGGAGGAAGGGACCCTGCAGGGACCCCATGGCAGAGGGAGGCACGTGATGGGTGGCAGCCTGAGGGTCACGGCTGGCGGGACGCACAGGCACTGGGGAGCAGGCAGGGCCTGGATGCCCTCCAGCCCCCCCATGATTATCCCCGGTCCCAGCCCGGCTGCTCTGGAGGGGCTGGGGGGGTTGGGCATCCCCCCTTTTCTGAGGCTGGAGCCATCAAGCAACAATGAATGGGTAGAGGGGCCGAGGCCGTGGTGAGGGACAAGGGGAGGGGGATGTCAGGTCCATCTTAGCACCATGGTGGTGGGGGCGGTTGGGGGAGGGAGCCAGGGTCAGACCCACTCCTGCAAGGAGCGCTTGCAGTACAAGAGCATTCGAGGTGCGCCCTTCCTCTGCATCTGGACGATRACGTAGATGAGGCCCAGGATGCAGAGCAGCAGCACCAGCAGCACCAGCACCATGACCACGCTCATGGTGCGCGTGTACTCATCGATCTGCACCACCACGTCCACATCCCTGCCTGGCTGGCCATCTCCATCGCTGTAATCCTCATCTTCCTCTTCCTCCTCCTCACCTTCGGTCCCCCCATCCCCATCTGGGTTGAAGGGGGGTCGGTCCACATCRGGCCAGCGGGGATTGGGGTCTGGGACCAGCTCCGTGTGACAGCCCATGAAGTCCCGTAGGATGGATTTGGGATAACCTGGCTCTGTCTTGAGACGCTCRTTGTCGAATTTCCAGTACTTTGTGCCTCTGTAGAAGTAGGTGGAGGCTGGTGAAGAGAAGATGGAGGCAAAGGGTAAGCAGGTGGGCACAGGACACTGCAGAACCTGAACACCCCTGCAGATGCCCAAGAGAGCACGTTTTGCTCTGGGACTGGCGAAACCCTTCAGAAAGGGATTCACCGTTAACTGCTGGACACTCTCCCCAAGTTCATCCCATATGGCCAGGTCATCAGAGCAGTAATCCCATCCCTGAGACCCACCCAACCCTCTCTTCCTCTACTTACAGGCATCTGGGCTGAGGAAGGCTCCCTTGGGCGAAGGAGGGATGCCCACCCAGACAGAGATGGGCTTTGGGTAGCCGGGGTCCACTGAGCGCGTGTCCTCGTTGAAGCGCCAGTATCTGGGGAGGGAGGTGGGGAGTAGGTGAGAAGCATAGGGGTCCCCAATGCCCAACATTCTCCCCCTGACAGGGCCAGGAGGCACCCACAGACACTCACCTGTCCCCACGGAAGAAGAAGGTGTGCCCCGTGGGTTCCCACCAGACGGCCGTGTCGATGCTGTCGTAGGGGATGCCCTGCCCGTAGGTGACCAGGGGCTGYGGATACCCCGGCTCCAGGTTGGCTTCTCGGAAGAGCCAGTACCGGTCACCTGCAGGGAAAAGAGTTGGAGAAGGGGGATGAGAAGGTACTGCCCAGCTGCTGTGGCAGGTGCACACACAGATAGGGATAGTGGTTGATGGCTGCAGCCACCTTGACCCCTTGGGATCACGCAGCAGCTCTGGTTGGGGAGGAAGATCAGGATGGGATGAAGCCAACCAGCTCCCAGCAGTTTTGTGGGGGGCACTRAGGCTCTCGTTTCCACCTCAGCCCTCCCATCCAGCTTCCCTGCTCACCTTTAAAGAAGACGAACCTCCCGTCATGTCTCTCGTAGGCAGCATCAATGTCCCCAGGGAGACCCCGCCAGAAGTGTCCGATGGGCATGGGGTAGTTGTCCAGCACCCGGTTGTGCCGGACCCTCCAGAACCACCGGCCCTGGGGAGAGATGGGGTGTGGGCAGAGGATGGGGAGGGCACAGGGACACAGTCACCTTGCTGAGGGGTCCTCTCCCCCACAGACTCACTACATCCTCAGGGAAGGGGCAGGAGGGGATCCTGGCRGGTACCTTGAACACAAACATCTCCCCACGCAGCACTGCCACTGTGTCGAAGTCCCCGTCGCAGATGTCGGGGCCATACTGGTCAGGTCGGTCTGGGCTGCCAGGTTTGGGTGGCCGCTCTGGTTTTCCCGGAGGGGGAGGTTTAGGGGGTCTCTGGTCTGGCCTGCCAGGTCTCCGGGGTGTCACGGTGGGCAAAGGTCTGGTGGGCTGAGGGTGCCCATCTGCGGTACCTGGACAGGGCGGGTGAGAGAAGGGATGTGGTGATGCAGACCAGCAGCACCTGTACCTCAGTCTCCCCACACATGCTAAAAATCCCACCTCTGGGCTGATCCCCCAACCAGCTCCTCACCGTAGAGCTGCTGGATGCCCTTGAGGTCATCCTCGGGCAGCTGGAAGTTCTCTGTGTCCATCCACTGGTAGAAGGGGGCCATGATAGCGCTGGGGTTGCTGGAGTGCTCCAAGCCCAGGGAGTGCCCCAGCTCGTGCACAGCCACCAGGAAAAGGTTGTTCCCTGCAYGRAGAGGCACYGTCAGCRAGAGGGGTGGAGGATATGACAYATAMKATAGAACCCTGGACCCAGCACCCCRCAATGGGGTGCTCCAGTRGGATCTGCCTGCACCACCCATGGTGGACCTGCTTCTCCCTGCCACTGCTGTCCACACCAACACAGCCCCCCTCCCTCTTCAGCTCGGAAGGCCACCAGACTCCTCTGGTCACCTTTACCACCTCCTTGGCCCCCAACTCACCAGACACATCCGCATTCTCCAGCGTCCAGGGCTCATCCAAGTCAAAATGAGTGTCCCCCCCCATCCCAGGACCGGGAAAATAGGCATGAGCCAAAAATCCCCCGAGCCCATCGAAGGGAGAGCTGTCTCCATGGAATCCAGAGGCAAAGAGCACCATGATGTCAGCCTCCTTCTTCCTCTTCTGCAGGATGTCCTCGTAGGACACCTCCCGGAAAGCCAGTGGCGTGGCTTGCTCCCACACCCGGAAAGCTCGTCGGACAGCCTCGTACGAGTGGTAGCGACCCAGCTTCTCCGTGTAGTTTTGGATGCTGGGGATACAGAACTCGCTAGGGAAGGCCTGGAGCAGCACTCCCTGCCTGGGGGATGCATGGCTCTCCATGGGTTGGGGGCAGGGAATCCCTGGCAGCGCTGGGTACCTGAAGGTGAGGTGGTTCTGGCTCCAGCGCCGTCCTGTCAGYGCGTACCGCTTCCGACGCATGTTGGACTTCATCCGTGCCCCAAACTGGTCTGGGACCCCACAGCGGGGACGTTTCATCCACCTGCCAGGAGGACACCGAGCCACGGCTCAGCCCACCACAGCCAAGGTCCCCGCAGGTTTACTGTGCCCACAGACAGCAGGGAGATGCAGCTCCCAAGGGGGACAGCATCCACTTTTCCAGGTGCAAGCAGAGCCCTGGGGYTGTCAGAGAAAACCACAGAGCCCAGGAGTGGAGCTGCCATCTGCTCGAGCAAGGGGACAATGGAGAAACTCACGCCTTGGTCTCCTCATCCAGGACGCCGGTGACGGTGATGCCATAAAACTTCTGCATCTCGGCAAGCGCCGCGGAGAAGGTCTGAGCCGAGCGCATGGTGGACATCCRGCGGCTGGGCTGCGGCAGGTATCCATAGAGCCGCAGCCATGCCTGCACCGGGAGAGTCGAGTGTCACCCCGGCGGGGAACAGCCTGCAGAGCAGCCCACAGAGCRACCTGGAGCTCCTTCCCCCTGCCCGACCGTACCCCAACCCGGTGTCCCTTCACAGGGGTCACTGCCAGCTGCAAATGCCATCCCCGGGCAGGAGCGGTGGGGCAGCGGGACACAGCGTCCTGCCCTGCCCTGAAAGGTAGGGGAGCCGGTGATCTCGGGGGGCTGCTGCCGGATGCCCTGACTGTGGGGACGAGGCAGCTGGCAGGGGGCCAGGCTGCCTGCGGGCTGCATGTCCCTGTCCTGCTCCGGAGGCGTCCCCTGGGAGCTGCAGACGGATGTGAGTGCCGGGACCCTTACCCCGGCCGGCACCCACAAAGGGGCTTCTGTCCTGCGGGGCTGCAGCCCCCAGGCGGGGGGCAGGAGGGTGCTGGGGCGCGCCGGGGCTCTTCCTTCCTGCCCCAGCCTCCGCCTCCTCTTGTCTGCTTTAATTGCATTTTATATTTAATCTTTWTTACACTTTTGTAACTTTCTTTTTTCCTTTCATTCTTTATTTCTATCTTCTAAGTTAGGGGGGCTTCCTTTTAATCTTTAAAACTTTTTTTCTAAATTCCTTCCAATTCTTTTCCCTTTTCCAAGTCTTATTCCTCTTCCAAGTCTTTTTCCTTTTCCAAATCTTATTCCTCTTCCAAGTCTTCTTCTCCAAGTTCTCCAGTCCTTTTCCTATCCTAATTATTTTCCTATGCCCCATTTTTTTTTTTTTGGTTTTTCAAAAACGGCTCAACATTTTAATTTCTAAAAACATTTCGTCTATTAATTTCTTTTACCCCCACTCSCGTTCCCCCGGCAGGGCGGTGGAGCAGAGCCTTTATCTAAAGCGCTTTCACCCCCTCCCCCGCCGGGCACAAAGCGCTTCCTCCCC